>NC_134481.1:22496217-22613717 GCF_964194025.1 Convolutriloba macropyga
GACCTAGACTTATAAAACTTCATTTACTCACTCCTTCATATGGCCGATTAATTCAAAATTGTTTTACAGTTTTTTCTGTTATTAAAGTTGTTTTGTTAATTGGAAAAGGTATGCCAAAGCACATTGCGATCTGCTTGTCAAATTTTTTGTTATTATAATTTGTAAATTATGAAATTGATTCAAATGATTTTAAAAGTTTTAAAGTGTTTAAAATCTTAAAAACTCGTATTTAATGTTATGTGCAGAAAGACAAAATTCATAAACGCAATGCTAATCATTCAATATTTGCTCAATTTAAATACCTTAATACAGTGGTCGTCTATGGTCTTCAGGATAACACAAACACACACACACACACACATATATATATATATATATATATATATATATATATATATATATATATTTGTATATATATATATATATATATATATATACATATACATATATATATATATATATATATATATATATATATATATATATATACATATATATATATATGAACATTTTAACCTTTCTCTACATGGCGTAGATTAATTCAGAGTACAGGACCAAATAAAAAAAAATTACAAACGAATCAATACATAAACGCTGATTATGTACCACAAATCCAGCTGAACAAAAAGATATGAAACATGGAGGCTCGGTAATGTGCGTACGCACGTAAGGTTCCGACCCTCCTCACCCAGATTCTTGACTTAGTTGGCTACCAAGTGATGAAGAGATAGAAAGTTTTCAAAAACATACATATCGGACAATAAACAACCAATGGAATACAACAATGCCACGCAAGAGTGCCAAAAAAACGTTGTTCATAATAAGACTACAAGAAAGGACAGTAATAAATTTGAAACAACAAACATTATTTACGACCAAAACTCGATTTCTATAAAAAAATTTTTTAACAATATCAAGCTCGCATCAATTAAAACCAAAACGAAACAATTTAGCCTAGGCGTCATTGGAAAAAATGTGAGACCTGTCTTCAATGCAACTGGTAAAAGAGTTGTGGAAAAGAGCAAAGAGGTGCGAGGTTCAAAAATACGTTTCTATTTTTGAAAACAATTAATTTCACCGTCACTAATGTCAGCAGATATTAACTGAAATCCCTAAAATGTTCATTTACATCTCGATAGGAAGCAATTGAGGCATTTCTTTATGGAATGTTCAATTGGGCAAAACTTCAATTCCAATGAGACCAACGTTTATTGTTAAAAATTAAAAAGAAAATAAAAATCCTATAAAATGTACAAATATAAAAAAAACTGAAAAGTTTCATAAAATCTTGTAGTAACTGTAGTAACAAAGTCGAGAAACAAATACTTGAAGATAAAGCCTTTGTAGAGATAAAATTGTAGCTCACTGGAAACGGGTTGTGACCTGTGCTTACAGAGACTGAGCTACAAATCGACCAAAAAACAATTTTAAAAAATGACGAAGCTCAAAAACCCAAATATACTTTTAAAAACAAATGTTTTCTAAAATGATAGCAGACCTAAGACTTCAGCAAACAGCGAAGTATTAAATTGAAATTTCTCAGGAAGCCAATTGGGCCTGAGACTAAGTCGCGGCCCCACAAAACAACAACAAATATAAAAAGAAGCCAATACTTCAAACCTTTTACGAGTTCATACTGTTCTAGGCACTATTATTATAAGATGTTACCAACAAGAACTGTTAATGGTCATTTTTCCTAATAAGAACATCAAAGAGTCTTCCTTATAAAAATACTACGTAGAAATGAAAACACAATGAAAACCAAACGTTGATTAGTAGAAAAAATATAGAGCAATTTTAGGAAATTAACGGTCAAAGCAATCAGTTACAACGTGTAACCGAGCGCGAAAACAATCTCAAACAACAAAAAATGAGACTTCTAATTAGTGAGAAAAAGTTACATGGTTACAAAATGCAAACAAAAACGACACAGGTGAAAAAAAAAGCCTTTTTTAAATTCAATTTGAAAGTAATTAAAACAAACAGCTATAAATTGAATTGAAGTCAAGGTTGAGTTATATGTGCCGGGGAAGCATTTGAGAACTATCGTTATCAGTTAAATGGCGTATAACAACGAAAAGATTGGCAAACATAGCTAAAAACAAAAATCCATAAAACTTTGCGAGATAACTGATCCTCAGCCCAAAAAGCAAAAACTATAAAACAAAAACAATTAACATATCCAGATGGCCTTTTTTACTATTGCTGTGCTCTTTCCCTACTATGCTTTGTTTCAATTGAACTTGTCAATAATCAAATAATTCGACAAGGAATCAAAATGAATTCATAAAATATGCAATTAAACTCAAAAACTAAAATAAAAATTTAAAAACGCGTAGTATCGAAACAAACAGACACATAGTTGAACAAAAACCGCTACAGAATTTATGTTATAAATCAAAATAAAAACAGTTCTTGCCGGTTGTTACTGAGGCTGCAAGCGAAGTTGAGAGAAAAAAGATATAATTGTTGCAAAGTTCAAAAATTGACCGATAGTTTCTTAAAATAAATTTATTCAAGATCATAGCAGACATTAGATAACAACTGAAATAATTGTCTAGGTCCATTTTTACCTCCTAAAAGAAAACAGGATCTTCGGTTGGGGACAATAAACCATTGAGCTATAGAAAAGGTAACAAACGAAAGCAAAACTCAAGATGTCCATAAAATTTTTACGAAAACAATTGGTCAGAGCCAAAAAATCGTGAGCTTAACTGTGAAACCATAAAATAATATCGTTGCGCTTTTTTCTATGTAAATAGTATCTGTCAATAATTAGGCCTTGATATGAAATTTTTGTCAATAATTTACATAAAGACATTAATCTAGCGGAAATATTTTGAAAAAATGTCGCGCCCATTAACATCTAAAAGAATTTCACCTTAAGGAACCATGGCGAGATCAAGTGGAGCCCAGATTTTGCTGCGCGTCTGATACAATACTCATTTGTTCAAATGGTTGCGATAGAGATTAAGTTTTCCACATAATTTTTCAGCTCGTCAAAAATAAAAATGAATTTGGTATAATTATCTAGTTTAATTATGCAATAAACTGGCAGAATTACGATTCTCGTCTTAAAAATTATTTGGCTGCAGTTTTAGGATATCTACTTCAGCAAGCTTTAAGCAAGTAGGCTAAAAAAAGCAAATGTGGTCCAGAAAAAGTCTAAATTTTGAAAAATTTAGCATAAATTCTATCCAAAAAAAACTTGTTTTGAACAAATTGGCAACCCTAATCTATCTTTAGCGATAAAATTTTAAACACTATCGGTAACAATTTGAACAAATTTTAGCAAAATTGTGGAAAATTAGGTCGAAAATACGGAAAATGTGAACAAGTACAGCTGAATTACGTCTAATATTCAAAAAATTTAAAATGCGATAGCTCCTTTTAAAAAGTAAAAATTGAAAAAAATTGAATTTCATTATCGATTGTTCAATTGCGCAAAACTTCAAAGACAATGAGACCAACGATATTGTTATAAATTAAAAAGAAAACAAAAATCCTGTAAAATATACAAATTTAAAAAAAAATCTGAAAAATTTTATAAAATATTGTAGTAACAGTAGTAACAAATTCGAGAAACAAATGTCTGAGGCTAAAACCTTTTGCGAGAAAAAATTATAGTTCACTGGAAACTGGTTGGGACCTGTGTTTACAGAGACTGAGCTACAAATCGACAAAACAATTTTAAAAAATTACGAAGCTCAAAAACCATGTTTTCGAAAGTGATAGCAGACTGAAGACTTCAACAAACTGCGATTGATTAAATTTAAATGCCTCAGGAAACCAATTTGGCCTTAGACTAAGTCGCGGCCCCACAAAACAACAACAAATTTAAAAAGAAGACAAAACTTCAAACAAATTTACGAGATCACAGTGTTCCAAAGACCATAATTATAAGACGTTAACCGCAAGAACTGTTAATGGTCACTTTCGCCTCATGTTAACATCAAAAAGTCTTCCTTATAAAAATACTATGTAGAAAAGACGAAAAAACCCAAACGTTGAACTGTATAGAAATTTAGAAAAATTTTATGAAATTAATGGTAAAAGAAATCAGTTACAACGGTTACAACGTGTAACCAAGCGCGATTAGAACACTTTTTATCGGTAACAAAAACTGAGACTTCCTATTAGGGTGAAAAATTACATGTTTTTCAAAATTGAAAGCACAAACGACAAAGGTGAAAAAAATCTTTCTTTTTTAAATTCAACTTGAAAGTAATTAAAACAAACCGCTTTAAACTGAAATCTTTTACTAGGTTGAGTTATATGTCCTGGGGAAGCATTTGAGAGCTATCATTATCAGGTATTTGGCGTAAAACAACGAAAAGAATGACAAACATAGGTAAAAACAAAAAATCCATAAAACTTTGCGAGATAACTGTTTCTAAGCCCAAAAAGCAAAAACTATAAAACAAAAACAATTAACATATCCAAATACGCCTTGCTGGAGCTCTTTCCCTACTCTGCTTGCTCTCAATTGGACTTGTCAAAAATCAGATAGTTCGACAACGAATCAAAATGAATTGAAAAAATATTCAATTATGCTCAAAAATTTTAAAAGATTTAAAGACGCGTAGTATCAAAACAAACAGACAATTAGTTGAAAATAAAACCGTTACGAATATTAATTTATAACTCAAAAGAAAAAAAAGAAAAACAGTTTCTGCCTGTTTTTACTGAGACTGCAACCGAGGTTGAGAGAAAAAAGATATAATTGTGGCAAAGTTCAAAAATTGACCGATATTTCCTTAAAACAAAGTTATTCAAAATCATAACAGACATTAGATAACAAGTGATATAATTGTCCATGTCCATTTATGCCTCCTAAAAGAAAACGGTGTCTTCAATTAGGGACAAATTACCAACCCTCCTCTATCTTTAGAGATAAAATCATTAACACTACAGGTAACATTTTAAACAAATTTTGGCAGAATTGAGTAAAATTAGGACGAAAATACCAAAAACGTGAAAAAAAAACAGCTGAATTATGTCTAGTATTCACAAAACTTAAAACCGCGAGAGCTCCCTTTAAAAAGAAAAATTGAAAAAATCTTTTGATTTCCATATTCTACGCTGGACGGGCTTTTTAATGATACCACTCACAACTTTCTACGTTGATTATGTCGATCGGCCAAAATTGTCTGAACAAAAAAAACCATTTGAGTATACAGTTCCTCCCCCACTAAAATGTGTCGGAACAATTAAAGCAACCATTATTAATTAATATAAAACGTCAAGTGAAAAGAAGTAGTAAGAGCAGCACTAATATAAATGAAGGTAGGTAGGTGTTAAAGTCACGATACATCGTATAGCAATATTTTGTGGATTAACCTAAACTGTAATTGCGTCATCAAGGTGAATTTTGAACGGTAAGAATGACAACTATATGAATGTGCAACCGTAGTACGATTGCTTTTATCAACAGACTTTAACAGCATTAATTGCAGAATTCAGAAACGAAATTGCAAGAAATTTGAGTAATTGAATAGCTGTACGAGAAACAAATTCCTCTAAATAATTTTTTTCAAACATGTAAATTGTAACAGAAAGGTTAAAGTTTACATGCCATCAGGAGTATTTATTGAAATAATCAAAATTATACATTAATCTTCTGGTTATTAATTGATGTTACCCATTAAGCTGTTCGTTCCAATATATATAAAAATAAGACACGAATGATCTTAACTGTCTATCTATTGGAAAATTTTCATGCTGACGCAATACTCTGATAAAGTTTATTTGAAAAGAGTTTTATTCTCCGTCGCTCTAACGTTAAAAGGTAACTTATTCCATTTTTATATGCTCTTCAAAATTAAAGATCTTTTACTCTGCTTAGTATACTTTTGCATAGAAATAATGAAGATTGTACTTGTAATGGGTATTAAAGACAAAATTCAAATTAATTTTTTAGTTGAGAAAGCAATTTTGAAAACCTGGTTCCACGCATCCCCCTCTAACAACGAAGTATCAGCATCGTAATCTTCGTACCTGTAGGTTCGTAGACTTGCATTCACAGCCCTAGTCGAGACCTGGAATTTATGAAAAGACCTATTAATTCCAGGGGGAGTGGGTAAATATTGAATTAAGATACACGGTCGAGGACCCTAGATCATAGGCCTGGGTCGGGGTGAGACGATTGGGATTTGTAAGGCCGACCGTGTGGCTGTTGGTTTTTGCAGATGGTGATGTTGCATCGTCCATGCAATAGAGATTTGATTGCGAATTTGTTCTGTGTCATAATTCATGTATTAACGTTTCAAGCTTTTGTCTTCCGACATTTCAACAATTCTTATTTCCTGACCATAGCAGTAGAAACCTGTTGTTTGGGGTGTCCTCTTCTAGATGTGGAAGTGTGGGGATGACAATGTTTACTCGTTATTTTGTGCTCGTCAGCTCGTAGATCGTACGTTTCCATTCATTTCTACAATTTAAACATTCCTTTTGGGTTTGACACCTCTGGGGGTTTGCGGTTTTCGAGAAGCCATGGAGAGGAAGATATTCTAATTGAGGGAGGAGAAGCCACTCGTCTTGTGAAAAAGTTGAAGTCTTACCAAGATATCTTTTACTTGTTTGTCTTCTTTGTTCTGTTGTTCATTTTAAAAAGGTGCTACGCTGGGCATAAGTCCACAGTGGTGTCTGTCTCTCTGATTTAGATCAAATACTGGATTATCTCTTCTGCGAACGCGGATTTCCGCAGTGCCTGTTTTTTTAAGGCTGATGCCGTTGGAGATCTCGTTTCTATATTCTAGTGACTTTCCGTGCCAATTTGATGTCCTATGAAGCTTTTGTTTCTGAAATTGGGTTCGAGATGTTTGAGTGGCTGATAAATCGGGCCACAGAACTCTTGTGATCACTGTTGTAGCTTTTCCTAGCATCAATTTTGGTCTATTCGTTAGCTCCTTGACTTCTGTATCACTTTTGTTTACACCTGTGTAGCCGGTATCATTGATGTAATTTTTCACAGGAAGACTGCAGCTGTTTAAATAATGTGCTAAGTTGTTGATTAACGTCATATTATCATTATTCGCTAATATTGCTAAGCGGTGTACTTTGGGCTCTTTCTGAGTGAGCTTCGAATTGCGATAACTTTGTTATGCGTATTCAGCAATGCATTTGATTTGAATTGAATTGGATTGAATTTCATTCATCTGATGCATCAAAATTGTTCAATGAAGGGCAAAAAAAAGCACCAAAAGGGGACTCTACTACAGGCTGATGCCCAATAAGGTAGAGCCCAGGAGACCTAATAAGGAAAAACCAAAGACCTAGGGGTGGGGAACTTGAAAAAGTGGACAACTAGAAGAAAAGTTTATGAATTACTAAGTTATTGCGAAGATAGTTTTTTTCAAAATTATGTTTTTTTTATCTCACTTTATACATTGTTGGAGCTGAGCTTAAGGAATAACAAGCTTGCATAGGCGGGGAAAATAGAAACAAAACACTTTCTGTTGTCTTAGTCATTTTAATAGTTATAGTTCTAGTTCTAGTTACAGTTTGTCACGTGAGAAAAAAAGAAAAGGGGGGAAATAACAATAAGCAACACACAGAACGCAACGTAGTAGCCGCAGAAAACGGCTGAAAGTATAACTCAGCAAATTATTGCAAAAACAAATTGTCTTGAGCAGTAAATAACGTGTTACTGTGTCTTGAACTAGAAATATTCCTGAACAGTAAATTGTTACTGTGTCTTGTATTCAAAATATTATTCTTGAGCAGTAAATTCTGTTACTGTGTCTTGTACCTACGAATTATTGGAGCTGAAATTCAACTGTTACAACCCCAACTTCTGGTATTCTCAACTTGTGAGTACAAATAGCAAAAGCCAACTTAAGTTTAAATTTAAATATTTTTGCACAAACAGGTCTTAGACATATATCTTTGTCTTCGATTTGTTTTTTCTATCGGATTGAACTGGTATACATAAAGAGATCCCGTATTGTGTGATCTGTAGCAATCCAGTTTAAATTGATAGTTGAAAAAACTAAGATCAGCGAATAGTTACGAACTAAAATAGTTAATGCAACGGTAAGTACAGCAGAGCGGATAGACAGTTACAAAAGCGAACTGCATAAACGAAGTATCCGGACAGATTTTGTAACCACTCAGAACGAACTGGGCGGTGTAAAACTTTCTTTGTGAAACACAAGGAGAGCAGCCGTTACATTTGGTCCGCCGACCCGGACAGTGGAATAAACTGCTGTCCAACCCAACAGTCGAAGTGACGAAGTCATCGACGAACGAGAACAAAACTCAACGAGCAATTCAACAACGCAAAGCCAATTAGGCAAAGTGCATTAGAAGTTGAATAGCAAGGCTTAATTAAAGCAATTAAACAAAAGGTACTGCAGATATTCAAGCTGCAGTCCCAAAGTACAAACGCAGTGACTCCGTCACAGAGTCAGGACATTTTGCTTAGACAGATTAGCAACTCCGAAAAACAAATCAAAGAAAAAATTCAGGAAGGCCAGGAACTAATCAGAAACAACGATAGATCAAGCAAACTCAAGACCATCTATAAACAGGTGCTGAAACTTGACGACTCTCTTTGCATTCTTAACCGAAAGCGAGCAAATTTTCTTCGTGATTCTGAATTGTTTGAACGTTACGAAGCCGACCGACTAAATTTCTTGCAAACATTAAACGCAGATTGGTTACCATACATTCACGGAGAAACAAACATGACGGATCAACAGAATCAAACCGCACAATTGACAAGCGATGCAGAACCAACTGCCGCTAAGTCTTCACAGTCTGTTGTGGGAGTTTCTCAACAAACTGCTGAACATGGAAACCCAAACAGGGACAATGATTCAAATGCCTCCTCCGATAAACGAGCTAAAAAAGCAGAAAAGCTTGCGACTCTAGAGAAAGACTTTGCATCAAAAATGAGGTTGAAGAAAATTGAATTCGAATTGAAAAGGAAGGAGCTTGAAATGGAGATGCAACTTTTTGAAGAAGAAGGTGCACTGAAACTGGAATACGAGAAAGAAGCTCTTGACGCAAGAGCATCAGATTCTGATGATAGTGCAGCCCCTAGTATGCGAAGTAGATCACCATTCAACTGGAAAACCCCGAAGAATAAAGATGTTTCCGGTTGGCTCGATAACTCGAATAAATTCTCCAACTTGCACGATTATAGTTTCGAGCGTGCGAAAACCAGGATCGACAACAATTATCCCAGGGTAAGCTTCAGTCGCGAAGGTGTACTTAAGTCACGGTCACCAAGTGGAGAGCGTGCCAGCGCAGCCCGGGAACAAGACAAATTTAAGCGCAATAAACCAAGCAGTAGCAGTCAGCTACCTAAGTTGAAGTTGAGTTCATTTGATGGAAATCCCCTAGAGTGGCCGGAGTGGTCGAACATGTTCAAAGCAACGGTTCACCATCGCGATATACCCGACTCAGAGAAAATGAGCCACTTGAAAACTTTGTTGACAGGTAAAGCAAAGTCAGCTATATCAGGAATGGGCTATTCGGGAGAATTCTACGCTCAAGCGTGGGAACTCCTGGGACGGAAGTTTGGGCGACCTTACCTAATTGTCGACGCTCAGCTTAACATATTGCGCAAACAACAACCAATTCGAATGCACGACTCAACGGCTATAATTAATTACTCAATAACAATCAGCAACCTAGTTAATGTACTGAAGCAATACAACTATGAAGGCGATCTGCAATCAAGTTCAACACTGCAAGTGGCAATTGAAAAACTGCCCCCAAATTTGAAAGAAAAGTGGTTCTTCTTCGTTGACGAGTGTCAAGAAGATATACCCGATCTCACTCTCCTTGAAAAATGGTTAGCTCGAATGGCTTTTGTCCATGAAGGAATGCCATCAACCAAGAGCGAACGAAAGGAAGATGATCGACCAAGCGCTAACAAGGAAAAACGATTCTCAAAATCGTCAAATATTAGTGCGAGTTCGAATGCGAACGAAACGAAGCAAACGCAGAACAACAACTGCCCACTAGCGGATGGCACTCATAAAATATGGAACTGTCCAATATTTAAGAATATGAATGTCACCGATCGCTATGCAGCAGTGAGAAAAGAACGCTTATGTTATGGATGTCTGGGGAAAGGGCATGCAATCAAAGATTGTAAAGTCCACCCGTGCGGTATAAATGGATGTACCAAAAAGCACAACAGACTGCTACACTCAGAAAACCAAATGGACGAGGGTAGTCACGCAGTTAATGTTAGCGCAGCAACAATCAACCAGAGTAACCAAGTTACTAGTTTTCTTCAAATAGTTCCTGTATCGGTTCAGAGTGGTAGTAACAGGTTGACTACCTACGTTTTCCTCGATAGTGGGTCAACAGTATCATTCATCGATCAAAGTGTCAAGGATCAACTACAAGCCAAAGGCATGGACGTTACCTTGAACATAGCTGGCATACATGGGACGCAAGATTTGAGGACAGAGAAGGTTCCTATCACAATAAAGGGACTACATTCAAAGGTGCATTCGATTGAAGCGTTTGCACACCCATCAATCTCGTTGGGAAACACAACATATGATTACAAGGAACTGAGGAACAAATTCAGACATCTGAATGTTCTCACTAACAGAACATTCAACCTGATGGAAGTAGGCATCATACTTGGACAAGATGCCTACGAAATTCAACGTCCATTGGACTATAAGATTGGAACACGAAGTGAGCCTTTCGCCGTCTTAACAGAATTAGGATGGGTAGTCAGTGGTCCCATGACAGGCAAGAAAAGTCAAAATGTTTGTCATTTTGCCTTCACAGAAGATGTGAAAGTGGCAGAAAATATCCAATCATGGTGGGACATAGAAACCTATGCTTCCAAAATAAATGTTGTAAGTCAATCAAAGAAAGAGCAGCAAGCTCAGAAATTTCTAGAGAGCACGACAAAGTTTACAGGCGAGCGGTACGAAGTGGGCATGCTCTGGAGTGAACCAGAACCCAATCTCCCAAACAACTACGGCTCGGCCCTTGGTCAGCTCTACTCACTGGAACGAAGATTCCAACGAGACCCAAACTTAAGAGAATTGTATCAACAGTCAATTGATACAGATGTTGAAAAAGGATTTGTGAAGATCCTTGGCAAATCGGAAGTCAAAGGCACTTTCGGAAAGGAATGGTATTTGCCACACCATCCAGTACTAAACCCCAACAAACCGGGTAAAGTTCGCCGTGTTTGCAACGCTGCAGCAAAATACAAGGATATATGCCTAAATGACAAGTTGCTAGCCGGACCCGATCTACTACACGGATTGATCGGAACAATATTCAGATTTCGAGAAGGACCAATTGCCCTAACCGCAGATATTGAATCAATGTTTCTGCAAGTGCAAGTTCCTGAACGGGATAAAAGCTGCTTGAGATTTTTGTGGCGACCAACAATGAACGAACCTGTGCAAGTATACGAGTATCAACGTCATGTTTTTGGAGCAAAGAGTTCACCAACATGTGCCAACTACGCTCTGAAGCGAGTAGCCATCGATAACGAGGACGAGTTCCCAATTGCAGCAAAAACAATCCAAAACAACTTCTACATGGACGATCTCATCAAGTCAGTCGAAACAACTGAAGAAGCAATCAAGGTTTTCAAACAACTGCAACCTCTTCTCTCTAAACATGGATTTGAACTGAAGAAGTGGATCACCAACAGCGACGCGGTAACCAACGCAATCCCAGAGGACTTAAGATCAATCAGCAAAACAAAGCAGGTTGAAGTAGAACCGAGCCAGCAAGGGTCATCGGTGCTTGGGCTTCAGTGGACGATAACCGATGATAGTCTACAGGTTTGTAGAGGAACAAGCAAAGAAGTTGAGACCCCAATCACCCAAAGGAAGATCTTATCTCTAGTTTCTTCAGTATTTGATCCTCTTGGACTGTTTGCACCATTCAGTGTCCATATGAGACGACTCCTGAAGAGCATCTGGACCAAAAATGGACAACATTGGGACAACTCAGTAGAACCTAACGAAGAAGAAGAGTTTCTGAAGTGGAAGGCACAGCTTCCAGAAGTAGCAGAAACCAGCATTGATAGAAGATACTTCAGCACAGCCAAGGACAAATGGGAACTTCATGTGTTTGCCGACGCATCTGAAGATACAATGTGCGCAGTGGCATACCTACGTTCAAAGCCCAAAGAATACCCAGCAGACTTAGCATTTGTAATCGGAAAGTGCAGAGTTGCACCAATGCGACACCTTTCCATACCACGCTTGGAACTACAAGCAGCAGTGATGGCGGTGAGACTTAAAGAGCAGATAGTGAAGGAGCACGAATCGAAGATTCACAGTTCTAAATTTGGACAGACTCCACTACTGTTCTGCAATGGATTCACAGCTCCCACCGTAAGCAACAGGTGTTTGTTGCAAACAGAGTAGCTGAGATTTTGGATACAACTAATGTTTCACAATGGAATCATGTGAGTGGTATTAACAATCCAGCTGACATCGGGACACGAGCGATCGATGTTGACGAACTCAAGAGAAGTGAATGGCTCACTGGGCCGGCCTGGTTGAAGCAGCGAGAGAACGAATGGCCTGAACAAGTGGCTTTAACATTTGCTTCAGACGAACAAAACGACCAATTAGTCTTCTCAGCTAAGGTTGAGGAGAGAAAGCCGATGATTCAGTGGGAACGATTCAGCAATTACAATCGACTAGTAAACACAATGGCATACGTACAGCGCGTATTCAAAAAACACAAACCGGCAACAAAAACACTAAGTGTTGAAGAAAGAGAGGATGCACAAGCAAGCATCTTCAGACTACTGCAGCAAGAACAGTTTACGGAAGAGATGAAATCTCTCAAGGCTGAAAGGGAAATTCCAAAAAACAGCAAAATCCTCCAGTTTTCACCATTCATAGACCAGCAAGGACTTATTCGTGCTCAAGGCAGAATAGGTAAAAGTCATCTGAACTTCGAAACCAAGCATCCAATACTGTTACATTGGAAGCACCATGTAGTTGAATTATTCTTGCGAAATGAACACAAGAATAGTCATCATGAAGGTACTGAACATGTCAGAAACATAGTCCAGCAAAAATTCTGGATCCTAGGCATACGAAATGCTTTGAGATCGATCAGAAACAAATGCATTAGATGTCGAAAGGGAAGAGCCCAAACAAAGGCACCAGTAATGGCAGATCTACCTGAAGAACGATTAGTCGCATCAACAGTGTTCTCGAATGTGGGTGTAGACTATTTCGGACCATTCACAGTAAAGATTGGTCGAAGAAACGAAAAGCGTTGGTGCTGTCTATTCACATGCCTTACTGTACGAGCGGTACATATAGAGATTGTACCAAGACTAGACACTGATAGTTGTCTGAACGCAATTATGCGATTCATTGCTCGAAGAGGCAAACCGGTCAAAATGATTAGCGATAACGGGACAAACTTCGTTGGAGCTGAAAAAGAACTGGCAGAGTATATAGCAGCATGGAACAAGGTGCGAATTAAAGAACATCTGATTCAACAAGGTATCAGATGGAAGTTCAACCCACCTGCATCACCACACTTTGGAGGAGTGTGGGAAAGACTGGTTAGAAGTTGCAAGAAGGCAATGTACGCAGTGCTGGGCAATCGATCAGTCACAGAGGACGTTCTCTCAACCACGATGTGTCTTGTTGAACAGACGCTGAATGCTAGACCGCTGACACAAGTCAGTTCTGATGCTACCGATTTAGAAGCTATTACTCCAAACCATTTCCTACTTGGCAACAAGAACCTTTGTTTACCGTATCTGTCAGGTGCAGAGCAATTTGTTGATCATAGAAAGCTCTTCCGACAAACACAAGCTTACGCAGACCTCATCTGGGACAGATTCCGTAAAGAATACTTGCCAACGTTGAATAGTCGAAAGAAATGGCAGACCACAACTGACAGAAGTCTTCAGCAGGGTGATCTTGTGTGGTTAGTGGAAGACAGTGACAAACGTGGATATTACAATCTGGGTCGAATAACCGAAACCTTTGAAGGTTCCGACGGAGTGATTCGATCAGCGAAAATCCGAACAAAAGATGGATACTACAAGAGGCCCGTAGTGAAGCTCGCTCCAGTACTACCAACTGACGATGATGTTTTCACGAAGGAAAACAGGGCCGGCGATGTTGGAGCTGAGCTTAAGGAATAACAAGCTTGCATAGGCGGGGAAAATAGAAACAAAACACTTTCTGTTGTCTTAGTCATTTTAATAGTTATAGTTCTAGTTCTAGTTACAGTTTGTCACGTGAGAAAAAAAGAAAAGGGGGGAAATAACAATAAGCAACACACAGAACGCAACGTAGTAGCCGCAGAAAACGGCTGAAAGTATAACTCAGCAAATTATTGCAAAAACAAATTGTCTTGAGCAGTAAATAACGTGTTACTGTGTCTTGAACTAGAAATATTCCTGAACAGTAAATTGTTACTGTGTCTTGTATTCAAAATATTATTCTTGAGCAGTAAATTCTGTTACTGTGTCTTGTACCTACGAATTATTGGAGCTGAAATTCAACTGTTACAACCCCAACTTCTGGTATTCTCAACTTGTGAGTACAAATAGCAAAAGCCAACTTAAGTTTAAATTTAAATATTTTTGCACCAACAGGTCTTAGACATATATCTTTGTCTTCGATTTGTTTTTTCTATCGGATTGAACTGGTATACATAAAGAGATCCCGTATTGTGTGATCTGTAGCAATCCAGTTTAAATTGATAGTTGAAAAAACTAAGATCAGCGAATAGTTACGAACTAAAATAGTTAATGCAACGGTAAGTACAGCAGAGCGGATATACAGTTACAAAAGCGAACTGCATAAACGAAGTATCCGGACAGATTTTGTAACCACTCAGAACGAACTGGGCGGTGTAAAACTTTCTTTGTGAAACACAAGGAGAGCAGCCGTTACATACATGATCGGGCAAATAGAATCTTCAACTGATCGAAATTCGTTTTTTTGCTAAATTCGCGCAACGCAGAAAATGTGTGTGAATTTAATGATACACTCAATCGATAAATCTGTAGTCGTTACCTGGTACATCAATTACATCCATATTTTTGAATTAAAAAAAACTGAAACCTTTTCCTGACTGAATATTTTGCTTGGTAGAGATGTAAAGGTCGTTGTACACAGTATGTATGTATGTATTGAATCGTCAGCCATTTTTCTAAACTAGGGCATTTTGTCTTTTCCAAAACTTCTGCGGTAAGAATTTTTAAATATTTATTGTAAAATTTCCAATCAAATAAATCACTTGGTTCTTTAAATTTCGGCGCCGGTTTTAAACATTGCAGCCTGCTTCAAGATTTCTCTGCGCTTGTAGGCATTGAGGCTATCCTGTGATAAAGAAATTCCCCGATTTCTGTGGACGTCAAATGATTTGCTTCTATTACAGCCTCAAGGATGGGTTTCAATTTTACTATCCACAGACCGACAGCAACGGCGCCTAAACGTGATACAGCTCTTGTCAAAACGAATGGTGCATCTATGGGTTTAATTCCGGGCGACTTTGCTTGTCGTTCCAGAGAACACAGGTTGTCACTTCCTTTAATACAGCATCCTTTGATATGAGCACTAACAGAAAAGATTTTGAGAACAACTGTGTTAGCTTGTTCTCAAACAGTACATGTCGTTAATGTTCGATATCAGTTTATATATAATTCTCAATTCGTAAATGTGACACTTACCTTACATACCAGAGTCCTCTGGAGCGTCACACAGGGCAGCGAGGAAAACTTGGAGAAAACTTATAGTAAATTTGTTGTCAGGGTGGTCTTTTGGTGACTTAACTGCAAAAATCAGATCTGCTTCAATATTTGAGGAGTTTTATTTCAAAATCTTGAGGAACTGAAAAGAGCGAGTGTTAAGGGTTAAAAAATCAATTTCGTTTACTTTCAGAATATGCGGTGCATAAATTCAAGGTTCAATAATAACTAGTGAATTGCTGTGTGATTGGCAGCTGCTACTATTGATTGTTCTCAGCTGTTTGCGCGACACAAATGCGGGCAATTGTTGCTACCGCAAAGTCTTAGTCATATTTGTTTTTAGCTTCTGCTTGACTTGGTTTGCGTGAAATGAACTGCATCAATCCCATTTTTGCAATAGGATTGTGGTCAAGGATAAGACCAAAAGTTACCAAAAAATCTCTTCAGCAATTCATTTTTATTGAAGGATTTGTTAGAACAATGTTCTTGGATTATTGATAATAATTCTCTATGATCAGTAATGACAGTGATGTTTTCCAAATTAAAATACTTGAAAAATTCTAGAGACAAAACCACACCTTGAAGTTCCCATTTGGTAATTACTTACCGTTCTTCATTTCTAGTAAAGAAACGTGTTGTGAAATGATACCTTTCCGTCCATTATGTTCGCATTGTTTTACTAATGCACCTATTCCAGAATGTGATTCGTGGCATTTGATGCGTTTTTTCAGTGTTTTCGTCTGATGTGTATATTCTCTTAAATGTGGAATGGGTTTTTAAATATGTTGAAAGTGAATTCCAATTTGTATTTGTCCATCCAGATTTTGTGGTCTTCATAAGTAAAGGACGAAATTGGTGAAAAGATTGAGAAATACTTAAAATAAATTTTCCGCTTCTTTTTATTAAGTTTTAAATGTAAGGAGAATAGGAATGACTCAATTTCATTATCTCGTAAAGCGAAGCCAAAGAGTATATTTGACTCAGTTTCTCTTGCTATAGAAACCGCATTGAGAGTGTTTTCATCCAAGAATATCGGCATCCAATTTTGTGCGACATTGGTACAAAAGTTTTAGATGGTCTTGCTGGTCACCTCAACTAACAATAAAAATAATTTTAAACTAAACGGGTGTTTTTGGCCCAATCAAAGTGTATTCATTTGTTTTTTGAAAAGTTGCTAGCGTATCAGTGGTGCCATAAAAACCGGACATAAATCTGTCAGTTGCTGTATATTCTCCACTTATAATATTGAACTGCTCTATCGGGACTTTTTCGTGTATTAACTAAGATCACTGCAAGCGTACAGAAAAACCCGTGTCATGAAACATGGAGTTTCATTGATGATAGTTTATGTAGGTTTTGTTGGGTTATGTCAGTTAAATAGTAATTGTTTGGCAATTGATTTTTGTTTTTGAGAATCAATTTATTCACTATTTTTGAATTAAAGGCTGACTTTACAGATTTGTCTTGTTTTTTTTGTAATGACTAGGTTGGAAATGACTAGGTTATTTAAAAAGCAACTGTCTATCATCTAACGATGCATTTTTCATCAATGAGTTTTAAAAGTTGAATTTTTTTGGTGACGTTCCTTTTGGTCTTGTACGGTTTTTTGGAGTTGTTGATAAAAGTTTTTAAATATCAATCTTTTAAAGAACAATATCAAACAACACTTGTTCTGTACTAACAAAAATGAGAGGCTAATCCAGGAAAATCATTGTCTTTTTGCTCTTATACAGGATACCGATGTTGGTTTGAATTTTTGATTTTAAATTTTTGATTGGTGATAATTCCTGATTGGTGAATCTTTAATTCTGTGAAGAGATCTCTTCCTAGTAGTTGACAATGACTGTCTTTGGTGACTCTGTTGTCTGCGTTTTATGCTACAATTTTTAGACAGGCAACGGTGGTTTTGTTGGTCCTAAAAACTTTTATTTTTTTAAAATTGGAAAGACGTTATTGGACCCTTCAAGGCGGTTGATCTTTACCAGTCGCCTCGATTATCTCTTTTTGTTGTATCATTTGTCAAGATTTCAATAATGAGACTCTTCACAAACTCTCCACGCAAAACTGAAGTTTATTTGTATCAACATTCAAGAGGGGATTATTAGGATTTAGTCGGTGACGTCTTAACAAATAGACGTACCAAAATGTAGAAATTTCAACGAATGTGATTGGTCGAGAAATTCAAAACACTGTACCTCTATGCGTTCAATTAGCCTAAATCGGACCATAGCCTAATGCTAGATTATATTTTTTACCGCATCTGGCCATGCCTCAGCGGCCCGTGGGACTTGTTATGAATCCATCACAACCGAACGTGAGACCAGTTTCCCCCAAAAAGTATAATTATTCTATTTCGGCTTATCGCGATTTCTGAGAAATTTTTCGTTAACACGCATATCCTTATTTTAAAACATGGAGAATTTGTTGAGCAATCAGCCAATCGGAAAACAATATTCCTATTTTCTCAATTGTGATTGGCCAGCAGAGTAGTATACATAGCTGTGTAGTGACTACTACGGGGGGGGACATTACATGTTTTAAGATAGGGAATAATCATGTATGCAAGCATAGATGGGACATTTGTACTTTTTGGCCGAAAATTCATTTTTCCTGGAGTTACGTCAGGTAAAAAGAAGTCGATTTTGGGGGGAAAAATTTTTGTTCGGTTTTTTGACTTTTCGGCGTATTGGATAATTATTTCAAATTTTGCGCTGGCTTGAACTAATTTCGACATTTGTCTAGCCTAGTCACAGCTTTGTTTATTTAGCTTTCTTTATAGCAGTATTGTTCACTACTGCAGTTTGCAGTGAGCGTATATATGAGCAGTTAATTAATTAGCTATTGGGATTACTCGGTATTTTCAGACACCTAACCACAACATTCGACATGATAAGTAATGCACTTCTAATTTTTATAAACCTGTCTTAATATTCCAAAAATTTTAAATTTTAGAAAGCATTTTATTATTTCGGTGCTTTCAGACGTCTGATTCCGGCAAACATTTTAGCGACGAGATACAAGTTAATCAAATAATTAGAGACTACATTAATTCGGTATTCTCAGTCGTCTAGTCAGCTGAATCTATGTGTCTCCTGGAACGAGGGGATAAAAGTAACATTTACTCATTCTCATTTCTCCTAATTCGTAAACAAGTTGACCAGCTTTCAATAACATTTGTTTTGACGTGTTTCTTTTTTTTTGCTTTTGTTTACATTTGGTAATCAATCTTTCTTCTCTGTTGACATGAACGTTTATGAAACAAACACCAGTTCGATATCGACCAGTCAAAGTGCAAGTTCAGCTGAGGTTTTGGTGCCACCGAAAATTCGTTTCAAGAACTTGTGGAGGGTAAGTGAATTCGTTAACTAATGTATTTTGAGAATAATCTCCCGTGGTTTTTATGGATCTCGATATCTTGGAAAACCATAAATGTCACTGTTCTTAAATGTCACTGAATTTTTTCAAAACAATCGTGTACAAAGAAGCTACTCACCGGTGTTGAGCAAATGAAAGTTTACAAATATCCATATGCAAATGAAAATTAATGTTTTTTCCAGCAAACGGAGCATTCTGGACCATCAACTTCTAACGAGATTCGCATCATGAGAGCTGCTCCATCTCTGCCAATTCATAATCGTAGTGGCCAGTGCGATGATTGTGCTCATGTATTGAGAATGAAAAAGCAGGCTCAAGTATACTACAACGCAGTCTAACTTAAGCTAAGACAGGCTAGCGAAATGAACAGAAAGAAAGTTCTTCAAGCGAAAAAATATTACGATTGCGGAAGACTGTACTAAACGGCAGCAGCTCGCAAATTCGACAAAGCAGCAAAACTAGTCAAAGAAAACGTGGGACCAAATTGTCAGGAAAGTGGAAAAACAGAGAGAAAAGCGGCTCTAAAAGCCCGCGAGGCTTTGAAAAAGCAGATGAAAAGCAAGAAAACAGAAAATCAAGAAAAAGTTTGATAACTTTGTACTTCAACTCGATTGCTTGCACAGGTGAACTATGTACCCCATTGTAACTTGTCCTTGTACTTTGAGATAGAAGAGCAAATCCTAATTTGCGAAACCTTGTTTTTATTTTGTATGTTAGAAACATTTGTTGATGTTTTAAAAAGATCGTGTTAGGTGCAAGGTCTCTTGCTGTCAGAAAAAAAATTAAGAATCATTACATAAGGGGTTTAAGGTTCCTCTTTAAAAGCAGCATCTATATGGATGCGAAAAGACATATGTATTGATTCCTATCCTACCCACTCCCTTATCGATTTAAGATTTAGCATATTCTAGAAAACCTGTAAGGCATAAAGGACATGCGAAGTTCTTGAGTGTTCTGCTCATAAGCTATCTGCTGCTTGCCTAAGCGAGTTTTAACTTGTACATATAAAGAGTATTGGTGAAAAATGACTTGTGTATTGGATCCTAAGCTACCTGCTGGTTACCTAAGCGAGTTTTAACTTGTACATATGAAGAGTATTGGTGAAAAATAACTTGTGTATTGGGTCCTAAGCTATGGGAGTGTTACCTAAGCGAGTTTTGACTTGTACATATTAAGAGTATTGGTGAAAAATAACTTGTGTATTAGATCCCAAGCTACCTGCTGGTTACCTAAGCGAGTTTTAACTTGTACATATGAAGAGTATTGGTGAAAAATAACTTGTGTATTGGATCCTACGCTAACTAGGGGTTACCTAAGCGAGTTTTAACTTGTACATATAAAGAGTATTGGTGAAAAATAACTTGTGTATTGCATCCTGAGCTATGGGGGGGTTGCCTAAACGAGTTTTAAATTGTACGTATAAAAAGTATTGGTGGAAAATAACTTGTGTATTGGATCCTAAGCTACCTGCTGGTTACCTAAGCGAGTTTTAACTTGTACATATGAAGAGTATTTGCGAAAAATAACTTGTGTATTGGATCCTAAGCTACCTGCTGGTTACCTAAGCGAGTTTTAACTGGTACATATGAGGAGTATTGGTGAAAAATAACTTGTGTATTGGATCCTAAGCTACCCAGGGGTTACCTAAGCGAGTTTTAACTTGTAGATATAAAGACGTTTGGTGAAAAATAACTTGTGTATTGGATCCTACGCTAACTAGGGGTTACCTAAGCGAGTTTTAACTTGAACATATAAAGAGTATTGGTGAAAATTATCTTGTGTACTAGGTCTTAAGCTACGTCCTAGAGCAGTGTGGCAAGCAGAAGGGTGAGCGAAACGGAGAGCAATCCAGGGAGTGCTTACGGAGAGCGAGTAGGGAGCAGGGCGGTGGATCGAAGCTGGGAGCGAGGATAGAACAGAACGGAGAGCAAAGCTGAGACCAAGTAGTGAGCAGGATGGGTATGGGAGCAGAAGCTGGGAGCAAGTGGTGAAAGGAAACGATGCTATGGTTAGTTCTGTTCTACCTTTCTAACTTTTTCTATCTTTTTCACGGCAACCTTTTTTTCTAAAATTTTTTCCAATCTCCTTGGAAGAAATTATTCTTTCCACTTCATTGGATGCTGCTTTTATTTGTACAACTAATTGTTCATGATTTCTATATTTTGGGGAATTTATTATAAAGTCTTGTCCGGAGAAACAAGTATTGAGATAAACAGTCTAAAGAGTAGCAGGAACTGTACTCGCTTGACGCCAGTAAACAATTTGCCTTCTTGACTTTGGCAACCCCAATGATCAGGAAGCGGACCTTGCTGGTTTAGAGAAACACTATTGCGAAAATTAGACGACACCAGTTCACAAACTTTTAACACGCACCATCATTCACAAACACTTACTGAGCTCACTTAGACACTTAGATCAGTTGTAGGGTAGATTATGACAGATTGCTACAATCAACACAGATGATCTACGGAGGTAACTATGAACATGTGGTTTTCGCGTCTCTATACCATGACAACGAAGAAAAAACGCTTTTCTCCTGATTCTCAACGCGCACTTTTTTTGCGCTTATCTTTTACGGTGTAAAACTTATCCATCCATTCCTCTGCAGACTATCTAATTGATACTTATCATTTTTCAAAAGGGGTATAGAGGGTAAAAAAACTTATTCCTTAATACCTGGTCCCCCTGCAGCCTACCTAATCCATACTTAGTGTTTCTCAAAAGGGGTATAGGGGTAAAGAAACTTATTAATTCATACCTGGTCCCCCTGCAGCCTATCTAATTGATACTTAGCATTTCTCAAAAGGGGTATAGGGGGTAAAAAAACTTATTGTTTCATACCTGGTCCCCCCTGCAGCCTACCTAATTGATAATTAGCAATTCTCAAAAGGGGTATAGGGGGTAAAAAAACTTATTCATTCACACCTGGTCCCCCCTGCAGCCTACCTATTCGATAATTACTGTTTCTCAAAAGGGGTATAGGGGGTAAAAAAACTTATTCTTTCATACCTGGTCCCCCCTGCAGCCTATCTAATTGTTACTTAGCATTTCTCAAAAGGTCTATAGGGTAAAAAAAACTTATTCATTCATAACTGGTCCCCCCTGCAGCCTACCTAATCGATACTTAGCATTTCTCAAAAGGGGTATAGGGGGTAAAAAAACTTATTCCTTCATACCTGGCCCCCCTGCAGCCTACCTAATCGATACTTAGTGTTTCTCAAAACGGGTATAGGGGGTAAAGAAACTTGTTAATTCATACCTGGTCCCCTGCAGCCTATCTAATTGATACTTAGCATTTCTCAAAATGGGTATAGGGGGTAAAGAAACTTATTAATTCATACCTGGTCCCCCCTGCAGCCTACCTAATCAATACGTAGCATTTCTCAAAAGGGGTATGTGGGGTAAACAAAACTTGTTCATTCATACCTGGTCCACCCTGCAGCCTACCTAATCGATACTTAGCATTTCTCAAAAGGGGGTATAGGGGGTTAAAAAACTTATTCATTCATATCTGGACCCCCTGCGGCCTACCTAATCGATACTTAGCATTTCTCAAAAGGGGTATAGGGGTTTAAAAAAACTTATTCATTCATACCTGGTCCCCCCTGCAGCCTACCTAATCGATACTTAGCTTTTCTCAAAAGGGGTATAGGGGTTAAACAAAACTTATTCATTCATACCTGGTCCCCCCTGCAGCCTACCTCATCGATACTTAGCATTTCTCAAAAGGGTTATAGGAGATAAAAAACTTATTCATTCATACCTGGTCCCCCCTGCAGCCTATCTAATTGATACTTCGCGTTTCTCAAAAGGGGTATAGGGGGTAAAGAATCCTGTTAATTCATACCTGGTCCCCCTGCAGCCTATCTAATTGATACTTAGCATTTCTCAAAATGGGTATAGGGGGTAAAGAAACTTATTAATTCATACCTGGTCCCCCCTGCAGCCTACCTAATCAATACGTAGCATTTCTCAAAAGGGGTATGTGGGGTAAACAAAACTTATTCATTCATACCTGGTCCACCCTGCAGCCTACCTAATCGATACTTAGCATTTCTCAAAAGGGGGTATAGGGGGTTAAAAAACTTATTCATTCATATCTGGACCCCCCTGCGGCCTACCTAATCGGTACTTAGCATTTCTCAAAAGGGGTATAGGGGTTAAAAAAAACTTATTCATTCATACCTGGTCCCCCCTGCAGCCTACCTAATCGATACTTAGCATTTCTCAAAAGGGGTATAGGGGTTAAACAAAACTTATTCATTCATACCTGGTCCCACCTGCAGCCTACCTCATCGATACTTAGCATTTCTCAAAAGGGTTATAGGAGATAAAAAACTTATTCATTCATACCTGGTCCCCCCTGCAGCCTATCTAATTGATACTTCGCGTTTCTCAAAAGGGGTATAGGGGTAAACAAATTTTTTTCATTCATACCTGGTCCCCCTGCAGCCTACCTAATTGATACTTAGCGTTTCTCAAAGGGGGTATAAGGGGTAAAAAAAACTTATTCATTCATATCTGGACCCCCCTGCGGCCTACCTAATCGATACTTAGCATTTCTCAAAAGGGGTATAGGGTTTAAAAAAACTTATTCTTTCATACCTGGTCCCCCCTGCAGCCTACCTAATCGATATTTAGCATTTCTCAAAAGGGGTATAGGGGGTAAACAAAACTTATTCATTCATACCTGGTCCACCCTGCAGCCTACCTCATCGGTACTTAGCATTTCTCAAAAGGGGTATAGGAGGTAAAAAAACTTAAACTTATTCATTCATACCTGGTCCCCCCTGCAGCCTACCTAATCGATACTTAGCATTTCTCAAAAGGGGTATAGGGGTTAAAAAAAACTTTTTCATTCATAACTGGTCCCCCCTGCAGCCTACCTAATCGATACTTAGCATTTCTCAAAAGGGGTATAGGGGTTAAACAAAACTTATTCATTCATACCTGGTCCCCCCTGCAGCTTACCTCATCGATTTTTAGCATTTCTCAAAAGGGGTATAGGAGATAAAAAACTTATTCATTCATACCTGGTCCCCCCTGCAGCCTATCTAATTGATACTTAGCATTTCTCAAAAGGGGTATAGGGGTTAAACAAAACTTATTCATTCATACCTGGTCCCCCCTGCAGCCTACCTAATCGATACTTAGCATTTCTCAAAAGGGCTATAGGGGTTAAACAAAACTTATTCATTCATACCTGGTCCCCCCTGCAGCCTACCTCATCGATACTTAGCATTTCTCAAAAGGGGTATAGGAGGTAAAAAAACTTATTCATTCATACCTGGTCCCCCCTGCAGCCTACCTAATCGATACTTAGCATTTCTCAAAAGGGGTATAGGGGTTAAAAAAAACTTTTTCATTCATAACTGGTCCCCCCTGCAGCCTACCTAATCGATACTTAGCATTTCTCAAAAGGTGTATAGGGGTTAAACAAAACTTATTCATTCATACCTGGTCCCCCCTGCAGCCTACCTCATCGATACTTAGCATTTCTCAAAAGGGGTATAGGAGATAAAAAACTTATTCATTCATACCTGGTCCCCCCTGCAGCCTATCTAATTGATACTTCGCGTTTCTCAAAAGGGTATAGGGGTAAACAAAATCTTTTCATTCATACCTGGTCCCCCTGCAGCCTACCTAATTGATACTTAGCGTTTCTCAAAGGGGGTATAAGGGGTAAAAAAAAACTTATTCATTCATATCTGGACCCCCCTGCGGCCTACCTAATCGATACTTAGCATTTCTCAAAAGGAGTATAGGGGTTTAAAAAAACTGATTCATTCATACTTGGTCCCCCCTGCAGCCTACCTAATCGATACTTAGCATTTCTCAAAAAGGGTATAGGGGTTAAAAAAACTTATTCTTTCATACCTGGTCCCCCCTGCAGCCTACCTAATCGATATTTAGCATTTCTCAAAAGGGGTATAGGGGGTAAACAAAACTTATTCATTCATACCTGGTCCCCCCTGCAGCCTACCTCATCGGTACTTAGCATTTCTCAAAAGGGGTATAGGAGGTAAAAAAACTTATTCATTCATACCTGGTCCCCCCTGCAGCCTACCTAATCGATACTTAGCATTTCTCAAAAGGGGTAAAGTGGGTAAAAAAAACTTATTCTTTCATACCTGGTCCCCCCTGCAGCCTACCTAATCGATACTTAGCATTTCTCAAAAGGGGTATTGGGGGTAAACAAAACTTATTCATTCATAACTGGTCCCCCCTGCAGCCTACCTCATCGATACTTAGCATTTCTCAAAAGGGGTATAGGAGGTAAAAAGACTTATTCATTCATACCTGGTCCTCCCTGCAGCCTACCTATTCGATACTTAGCATTTCTCAAAAGGGGTATAGGGGGTAAAAAAAACTTATTCTTTCATACCTGGTCCCCCTGCAGCCTACCTCATCGATACTTAGCATTTCTCAAAAGGGGTATAGGAGGTAAAAAGACTTATTCATTCATACCTGGTCCTCCCTGCAGCCTACCTATTCGATACTTAGCATTTCTCAAAAGGGGTATAGGGGGTAAAAAAACTTATTCTTTCATACCTGGTCCCCCTGCAGCCTACCTAATCGATACTTAGCATTTCTCAAAAGGGTTATAGGGGTTAAACAAAACTTATTCATTCATACCTGGTCCCCCCTGCAGCCTACCTCATCGATACTTAGCATTTCTCAAAAGGGGTATAGGAGATAAAAAACTTATTCATTCATACCTGGTCCCCCCTGCAGCCTATCTAATTGATACTTCGCGTTTCTCAAAAGGGGTATAGGGGTAAACAAAATCTTTTCATTCATACCTGGTCCCCCTGCAGCCTACCTAATTGATACTTAGCGTTTCTCAAAGGGGGTATAAGGGGTAAAAAAAAACTTATTCATTCATATCTGGACCCCCCTGCGGCCTACCTAATCGATACTTAGCATTTCTCAAAAGGAGTATAGGGGTTTAAAAAAACTTATTCATTCATACTTGGTCCCCCCTGCAGCCTACCTAATCGATACTTAGCATTTCTCAAAAAGGTTATAGGGGTTAAAAAAACTTATTCTTTCATACCTGGTCCCCCCTGCAGCCTACCTAATCGATATTTAGCATTTCTCAAAAGGGGTATAGGGGGTAAACAAAACTTATTCATTCATACCTGGTCCCCCCTGCAGCCTACCTCATCGGTACTTAGCATTTCTCAAAAGGGGTATAGGAGGTAAAAAAACTTATTCATTCATACCTGGTCCCCCCTGCAGCCTACCTAATCGATACTTAGCATTTCTCAAAAGGGGTAAAGTGGGTAAAAAAAACTTATTCTTTCATACCTGGTCCCCCCTGCAGCCTACCTAATCGATACTTAGCATTTCTCAAAAGGGGTATTGGTGGTAAACAAAACTTATTCATTCATAACTGGTCCCCCCTGCAGCCTACCTCATCGATACTTAGCATTTCTCAAAAGGGGTATAGGAGGTAAAAAGACTTATTCATTCATACCTGGTCCTCCCTGCAGCCTACCTATTCGATACTTAGCATTTCTCAAAAGGGGTATAGGGGGTAAAAAAACTTATTCTTTCATACCTGGTCCCCCTGCAGCCTACCTAATCGATACTTAGCATTTCTCAAAAGGGGTATAGGGGTTAAACAAAACTTATGCATTCATACCTGGTCCCCCTGCAGCCTACCTAATTGATACTTGGCGTTTTTCAAAGGGGGTATAGGGGGTAAAAAAACTTATTCATTCATACCTGGTCCCCCTGCAGCCTACCTAACGATACTTAGCGTTTCTCAAAAGGGGTAATGGAGGTAAAAATCTTATTCCTTCATACCTGGTCCCCCTGCAGCCTACCTAATCGATACTTAGTGTTTCTCAAAACGGGTATAGGGGGAAAAGAAACTTGTTAATTCATACCTGGTCCCCCCTGCAGCCTATCTAATTGATACTTAGCATTTCTCAAAAGGGGTATAGGGGGTAAAGAAACTTATTAATTCATACCTGGTCCCCCTGCAGCCTATCTAATTGATACTTAGCATTTCTCAAAAGGGGTATAGGGTAAAAAAACTTGTTCCTTCATACCTGGTCCCCCTGCAGCCTACCTAATCGATACTTAGTGTTTCTCAAAACGGGTATAGGGGGTAAAGAAACTTGTTAATTCATACCTGGTCCCTCTGCAGCCTATCTAATTGATACTTAGCATTTCTCAAAAGGGGTATAGGGGGTAAAGAAACTTATTAATTCATACCTGGTCCCCCCTGCAGCCTACCTAATCAATACGTAGCATTTCTCAAAAGGGGTATGTGGGGTAAACAAAACTTATTCATTCATACCTGGTCCACCCTGCAGCCTACCTAATCGATACTTAGCATTTCTCAAAAGGGGGTATAGGGGTAAAAAAAAACTTATTCATTCATATCTGGACCCCCCTGCGGCCTACCTAATCGATACTTAGCCTTTCTCAAAAGGGGTATAGGGGTTAAAAAAAACTTATTCATTCATACCTGGTCCCCCCTGCAGCCTACCTAATCGATACTTAGCATTTCTCAAAAGGGGTATAGGGGTTAAACGAAACTTGTTCATTCACACCTGGTCCCCCCTGCAGCCTACCTCATCGATACTTAGCATTTCTCAAAAGGGGTATAGGAGATAAAAAACTTATTCATTCATACCTGGTCCCCCCTGCAGCCTATCTAATTGATACTTCGCGTTTCTCAAAAGGGGTATAGAGGTAAACAAAACGTTTTCATTCATAACTGGTCCCCCTGCAGCCTACCTAATTGATACTTAGCGTTTCTCAAAGGGGGTATAAGGGGTAAAAAAACTTATTCATTCATATGTGGACCCCCCTGCGGCCTACCTAATCGATACTTAGCATTTCTCAAAAGGGGTATAGGGGTTTAAAAAAACGTATTCATTCATACCTGGTCCCCCCTGCAGCCTACCTAATCGATACTTAGCATTTCTCAAAAGGGGTATAGGGGTTAAAAAAACTTATTCTTTCATACCTGGTCCCCCCTGCAGCCTACCTAATCGATACTTAGCATTTCTCAAAAGGGGTATAGGGGGTAAACAAAACTTATTCATTCATACCTGGTCCCCCCTGCAGCCTACCTCATCGGTACTTAGCATTTCTCAAAAGGGGTATAGGAGGTAAAAAAACTTATTCATTCATACCTGGTCCCCCTGCAGCCTACCTAATCGATACTTAGCATTTCTCAAAAGGGGTATAGTGGGTAAAAAAACTTATTCTTTCATACCTGGTCCCCCCTGCAGCCTACCTAATCGATACTTAGCATTTCTCAAAAGGGGTATAGGGGGTAAACAAAACTTATTCATTCATACCTGGTCCCCCCTGCAGCCTACCTCATCGATACTTAGCATTTCTCAAAAGGGGTATAGGAGGTAAAAAGACTTATTCATTCATACCTGGTCCTCCCTGCAGCCTACCTAATCGATACTTAGCATTTCTCAAAAGGGGTATAGGGGGTAAAGAAACTTATTAATTCATACCTGGTCCCCCCTGCAGCCTACCTAATCAATACGTAGCATTTCTCAAAAGGGGTATGTGGGGTAAACAAAACTTATTCATTCATACCTGGTCTACCCTGCAGCCTACCTAATCGATACTTAGCATTTCTCAAAAGGGGGTATAGGGGGTAAAAAAACTTATTCATTCATATCTGGACCCCCCTGCGGCCTACCTAATTGATACTTAGCATTTCTCAAAAGGGGTATAGGGGTTAAAAAATACTTATTCATTCATACCTGGTCCCACCTGCAGCCTACCTAATCGATACTTAGCATTTCTCAAAAGGGGTATAGGGGTTAAACAAAACTTATTCATTCATACCTGGTCCCCCCTGCAGCCTACCTCATCGATACTTAGCTTTTCTGAAAAGGGGTATAGGAGATAAAAAACTTATTCATTCATACCTGGTCCCCCCTGCAGCCTATCTAATTGATACTTCGCGTTTCTCAAAAGGGGTATAGAGGTAAACAAAACTTTTTCATTCATACCTGGTCCCCCTGCAGCCTACCTAATTGATACTTAGCGTTTCTCAAAGGGGGTATAAGGGGAAAAAAACTTATTCATTCATATCTGGACCCCCCTGCGGCCTACCTAATCGATACTTAGCATTTCTCAAAAGAGGTATAGGGGTTTAAAAAAACTTATTCATTCATACCTGGTCCCCCCTGCAGCCTACCTAATCGATACTTAGCATTTCTCAAAAGGGGTATAGGGTTTAAAAAAACTTATTCTTTCATACCTGGTCCCCCCTGCAGCCTACCTAATCAATACTTAGCATTTCTCAAAAGGGGTATAAGAGGTAAACAAAACATATTCACTCATACCTGGTCCCCCCTGCAGCCTACCTCATCGGTACTTAGCATTTCTCAAAAGGGGTATAGGAGGTAAAAAAACATTCATTCATACCTGGTCCCCCCTGCAGCCTACCTAATCGATACTTAGCATTTCTCAAAAGGGGTATAGTGGGTAAAAAAAACTTATTCTTTCATACCTGGTCCCCCCTGCAGCCTACCTAATCGATACTTAGCATTTCTCAAAAGGGGTATAGGGGGTAAACAAAATTTATTCATTCATACCTGGTCCCCCCTGCAGCCTACCTCATCGATACTTAGCATTTCTTAAAAGGGGTATAGGAGGTAAAAAGACTTATTCATTCATACCTGGTCCTCCCTGCAGCCTACCTAATCGATACTTAGCATTTCTCAAAAGGGGTATAGGGGGTAAAAAAACTTATTCTTCCATACCTGGTCCCCCCTGCAGCCTACCTAATCGATACTTAGCATTTCTCAAAAGGGGTATAGGGGTTAAACAAAACTTATTCATTCATACCTGGTCCCCCTGCAGCATACCTAATTGATACTTAGCGTTCCTCAAAGTGGGTATAGGGGGTAAAAAAACTTATTCATTCATACCTGGTCCCCCCTGCAGCCTACCTAACGATACTTAGCATTTCTCAAAAGGGGTAATGGGGGTAAAAATCTTATTCATTCATACCTGGTCCCCCTGCAGCCTACCTAATCGATACTTAGTGTTTCTCAAAACGGGTATAGGGGGAAAAGAAACTTGTTAATTCATACCTGGTCCCCCTGCAGCCTATCTAATTGATACTTAGCATTTCTCAAAAGGGGTATAGGGGGTAAAGAAACTTATTAATTCATACCTGGTCCCCCCTGCAGCCTATCTAATTGATACTTACCATTTCTAAAAAGCGGTATAGGGGGTAAAAAAAACTTATTCTTTCATACCTGGTCCCCCCTGCAGCCTACCTAATCGATACGTAGCATTTCTCAAAAGGGGTATGTGGGGTAAACAAAACCTATTCATTCATATCTGGAACTCCCTGCGGCCTACCTAATCGATACTTAGCATTTCTCAAAAGGGGTATAGGGGGTAAAGAAAACTTATTCAATCATACCTGGTCCCCCCTGCAGCCTACATCATCGATACTTAGCATTTCTCAAAAGGGGTATAGGAGGTAAAAAAACTTATTCACTCATACCTGGTCCCCCCTGCAGCCTATCTAATTGATACTTAGCTTTTCTCAAAAGGGGTATAGGGGGTAAAGAAAAACTTATTCGTTCATATCCCACTGTTTAATGATTTGGATAGTGTCGTGTTGTGAAAAAAAAACGTTTCACGGGGAAGTGAAGTTAAGTTTTTTTTTATTTAAGGAATGCAGGATCAACCCGAAGGGAGACAACCACCTTACCACACTTATGATTGTCATAAACGGTAAATAGAATCATAAGTTTATAGTGGTGTAGCACTATCAGAGTCCAAGTCAATTACTGAATGCTTCCTGAGTTTCTGAGGGATATCACCGTCATCACTGGAGACAAATTCAAACTTTTTCTTGGTTGTCAAAAATACTTTTGGGGTATTATTGAGGACGCTGTTCTCATCTAGATTTGAGTATGACCTACACTTTTGTTTTTTTTTCATGGCGCAGCAGGAGGGTTTTCGAGGGAAAACACTTCTTAAGTAGAGCAATTGTCGCGAAAACTTTCACTTCGATCTGATTCCTCAGCTTCATCGTCGATAAATAACACCTGTCGTGGTCGAAATCATCTTGCTCGTTCAACAGTTCAAAGTCAATCAGGTCCTCTTCAAGTTCATCATCTCTGTATGATCTTTGGTTGAGACCTGGGTCAGGCGGAGACCAGAACTCCTGCAGCTCTGTTGGTGGAGTGTACTGAGTAGGCGGTGGGCTCTGTTCCATGGAAGACTCTGCCAGGACTTCGTTGTCACTCTCATCGCTTGAACTCCACTCTGGATTGCAAGTAATCTGTCGGGCAAACATTTCATCTAGCAATTGCTTATGTCCGATTGGTAGCGTTGTTAATTTGTCCTGGCAAATATAACGCTTGTCGTCGTATCCAGACAACGATTTTTTATTGGTGACAATTGTCATCAACTTGTGTTTGCTTGATGCAATTCTTGTATTTAGCAGGCGTACTGTTTCTCCGCCCAAGAGAACCTGCTTGTACAATTCAAGAGTCATTCTCTGCCGCGCGTCTGTGGTGACCCCTTTAGCTGACTGCTTCGTATCACCTGTGAAAGTTTTTAACATAGATTGAACACCTGATTTCACTTGTAGCCACTAGACAACAAAAACTGACTTGAGAAAAAGTTTGAACCATCGATTACATCTTTTCACGTCTTCTCTTCGTAATATATGCAAAAGAAAAACTGGTGAGTATATAAAAAAATTTTACCTCCGGAAAGTTTGATCGAGTAGAGCTTGGGCTTGAGACCTACAAATTCAGAAACTGTGCAACCAGCCATTTCATCCTTGAACCTGAGCGTCACTTTTGCATTGCTTCCATCGTATTGTGGATGGTTCCTTGGGAAATTGGAGAAGTCAAAGAGTTGTGTCAATTGTTTTGATTCTATATCTGCAAAAAAGTCCTCTGTTTGCACCTCATAAACAAAGCTGTCAGTGTCAGATTGAAGCAGTTTGCAGTCAAAGTTCTGTTTCATGGTTTTGTAGTGGAACTCATACATAAATTTTTTTGAGAGGTCTAGGATACACGCTCCAACAATTGTAGGTTTGTCCCATAAAATTTCGGTCTGGTTGAGGCTTACTGTAGCCAAATCGTCAGCAAGGATTTGAAAAGTTTTCAACTCAGGTCTACTAGTCCATTTTAAGGCTTCTTGTTCATCACGTACCATCTTGATTTAATCCGGTTGCGTTTGCCTTCACATGTTTTCCCAAAAACGCTGTTTACCATGAGCTTATAGAGTTTCTCTTCAAATTTGTTCTGGGGTTCCTTGCGCTTTTGAGTGTTCAGCTGAACGTACGGCGCCAGCCATTTGGACTGTTTGAATGCAAGTGCTCGATGAACTTTGGTTACTTTCAGCCCTAGCTCAACGTACAACTTGAGTGTCTGATAATGCAGAGTATATTTCGTTTTTGGGAATAGAGTTTGAATAAGTTTTTTATTCGAAGGAGGCGCGTTCACTTGCATCTGCTCAAGGAGTTCCCGTTGGTAGTCACTCAGCCAGTATGCATCAATTTTGTCCTTTGTTGGTGCTAATGGGAAATCAGAGTGTAGATTGTGAAGATCGTCGGGATAGTCCAGATCTACTTCTACGATGTAGCCAACATCACTGTCATCTGCAGTCTCTATAATTTTGTTGATTAGTTCAGGTTCAATTTCTGAATCCCATACCTGATCGAAATAATCAAAATCGTTAAGTGGTAAGCAAAACCTTTCCATCACTCCACCATAAAGATTGTTTGCGTCGATCATTATAATGAAGGTTGGCGGATTCTCTGCATCAAAATTATCAAGATATTTATTTGTTGGCTACTGCCAATCTTTTACTGTAAACGGAACTGATCCCTCCGCGGATCAGATTTTCTACCATGTCTAGGTGCTCGCGCTGGGTTAGCAACTCTATGGGGGCTTTGCAAGTTTTCAGCATTGCGTCGCCTGATAGATTCGATGCAGTATAGTATTGGCAGCAGTCCAAACCATATGTTTCGTAACATACCTTATACCTTTCGGAAGCAGACTACAATTGGCGCTAACAGAAAAACGTCTGTTTGCAGATAAATGTCGTAGTAGTCACCGACAGTACTACATTCAAAAATTTTAAATACTTCTACTGCGTGCTCGCATTCTTCTTCTGTTACGTTAACTTCAAACTGATGTAAACTGTTGGTCCACAGAGAACGCAGAGGCAGCTTGGACTCCTCCAGTTTGTTGAAGTTGTCAATATAGCTGTAAGGGAAGAAGCTTTTTTGCTTCAACTTGTCGACAGCACTTTCTGGCCATTCACTGAAGTGCTGCACTATCAACTTGAAAGCTTCGGCTGGCAGATTTTTAGCCAACGAGTCAAGAGATGAAGGCATAAATCGAAAAGAGTCCAGCAGTCTTATGTTTTCGTATACTGGTCGTTCCTTTTTGTTTTTGTCTAACCACATTTTTATGAAAACTCGAGTGCTATATATTTTTCATCTGTGGTTGGGACTATTGTAACTCGGTTTTGCATGTTGCTTCCTTGAAGTGCTAGTATTACGTGGTGGAGATCATAGTTTGAAAGATTATGCGCGGATACTGGCGTGAAGTTCAAAAGTTTCCGGTTGATGTTACAATCATTATGAGCCCAGCCCAGAAACTCACCCGTGAAGTGACAATGGTTTAGCACTGTTGGGTTTTCGATCGATTGATCTAATGGAGATTCGCAAATCCAACAGTTCTCAACGTTAGTTCTTGTGATTGTCGGTATGCCATCAAAGTATCTGTTTTGTTGTTTCTTGACATATATCGTCTTTGCCATCTTCTCGAGTGATTTCACGAACTTCTGCATTACTCCAGGACCTCGTTCACCTTCAAAATGAAATGGTTCTTCTTGACCTTGTGCAATGAACAGCAAGGCATAGCTGCATGGTTTGTGTATTTCAATAACTCTTGAATCGGAGAACTGTGGGTCGTTTCTACAAGTCGTGACAGGCTCAATGATTGACTCGAGATCAAAAAAGCCAACCACTGGAGCAAACCAGCGAGCTTGTAGTTTTCTAAAGGTGAAGGAGCTTTTGTTCTCAGCTGGCTTCTTCTTTTGACAAGATATGTGTTTTTCGTATCTTGCTTTTGAACTACAGACATGAAAACAGTTCCTGCACAGATGATTATCAATGCGTAGAACTATTTTCCTCACTTTGTGAACTAAGCTCTTCAAGTTTCTGATCAGGACGTAGTGATGCATGGTTCCATCGCTTAGAAGAAGTAAATCGAGATTGAATTCACAATCAAGTTTTTTTGAGACACGGAAGGGGATCAGTTTTTCGTCTGAATACCTAAAGTTGAACGCGTGTTTTAGTTTCCAATCAAAGGAGGAGTGAGAGGGGTGATATATAACCAATGAAAACTTTTATACGATGCTATGATTTCAAATATAATAAAGCATAACTTACCGAAACACGTTTACACGCACATTGTTCAGCTCCTCAAATCGACTCATCTGGTGAAATCCCATGGGCATGTTATACTGTCCAATTGGCTGCTTGGCAATTTTGTTTTCGGGCCCATATGTATGAGGGCTAGTAATTTGTCGTCCTGAGGTTCGTTTTGGCACAAGTCGTGGCCCATACTTCAAATGATATGCCGCTGTGAAGCAATATATAAAGCAGTTTTCATCTTCCCTGTTTCTTATGTTAAGAAGAGCTGACGTTTGCGAGAGCTTATGTGGTAACGCTAAGTAAGATGAGCCCGCGATTGGCTTCGATTTTACTGTGCGAATTTCAATTTTTATTATCTGATCCAAAGTCCAACCGCTACCATGAGATGCAAAGTTGTTAAGTGACAAGAGCATCTGTTCAACCATTTGGTGAAAACTTTCGTCTGCAATTCCTCCGAAGTCAACTCGTTCCATTTTTGACTGTACATGAATTGTTATCTTGTGTGATTCCTCAGACAAGTCTTCTGAGTCTTCAATTGGTTTTCTTAGCTGTATCACAGCTCCAAATTGTATTTTTTTGAGGACTCTGCTGCACACTTATTCTGACAATGTTCTTGATCTCTTCACTTTTAACCTGCATAGCGTGTAACAGGTCAATCTCGCGGACACCCACTTTCACTTCGTACTCCCTCATGCTGTTTCCGAAAGCTTTTTCAACTGGTAGTAGTCCGTTTTCAGAGATCGTGTCTGCGTCAACATTCCATGTTGGTAAACCATGGACGTTATTCATATGTTCCATGTAGTCAAGGTCTCTGCTGAAAATTTTGTTACAGTAAAGACAGTATCGAGGATTAGTCTGTTCGTGTTGAACCGTAACATGGCCTCTCATTTCATATAAGCTATGGGTCTCATAGCCACAGTCATGACATTCGAACGAGTTGCGGGGGGCGCGTAAATTTTATGAATTGTTTTCCTGTGTCGTCGGAGGCTTCTTTTATCAGAAAGTTTTTTTTGACAAATGTCGCAATCGACTGGGTTCATTTTTGTTGAACAAAACTTCAGCTTATAGCGCTAAAAACCCTCAGCTGTGAAGAGAACAGGATTGAATGCAGTAAACTTGGAGTTTAAAAGTAAGAGCAGAAAGATTTTAGTCAACTGATCAGTAGAAAGAAAGGCAAAAAGCAATGAGTGAAAGACTGCTTCCTGTAATCAAAGTAATTCGGGTATCTTTAGCCAATCAGCTAATAGCAAACTTTGTTTATTTGTTTTAAGCAAGCTTTAATCACAATACACGTCAACAAAATTTTATGTCCTCGGGAGGACTTATTGACATTGTGTAAGATCTCGCTTGGCGGCTGTCCTGTGAAAAAAATCAACTATCTAGAGCTGCTTAGGCTTATGTTTATCTGAAGACTATTAAATCAACATATCTGGGGGCGTTCTGTCTGTAAAGTTTAGAGATTTCAGACATAGTCCATTTGCCTTTCTCAGAGATCAAAAAATGATTATTAGAAGTTAACATTGAACCGCTATTTCAAATTTTTTGCTTTGCAGTTTTTTGGATTCTCAGAAGCATATATCTAATGAACTTTCAGAAGTTTTTTTGGAGAAATTTTAATTCATATGTTTAACAAATGACAGCAACTGCATCTCATTTACATCAGGAATATAGGGAAAGTAATCAGTCAAAAGATAGTGAGCAATATATATGCAAAAAGTCCACACAGTTGCGAGTTCGCGCATTGCAAAGGTTTTGCGGTTTCTCGTCTATCTTCCATAAGATCCACATATATAGTGTCCGCACTGATACCCTTTAGATGATCGCAAATATGCTTATACGAATAAATTGGTAAAGCCAAAACGTCTGCAAAGTAAATAATTGGAGACGCATATTTTTTGGCCAACACAACCCAATGTGTACCAATTGATGCAGCAGGTGAAGCGTTGACAATAGTAAAAAAAATTGGCGACATTTTCAGGGGGAAGTTGTCTGCGGCATAGACACTGTTGAATTTATGTTTCAAGTGTTTGCATTGCTGTGTCAACTTGAATATCTGATCTTCATCCATTAGCTCATAGGCAGAGAGTTTTTGGAAACGTTTCTTGCAGAATCGATGTATAGTGTTAAACATTTTTCTCCCAAGAATAGTATTTCAATGTTGTTTGCTAATGCTGCACCGAACTTCAGTTCGACTGATAATGATGAGTTTGTTAATTCGGGGTGAATGAAATCATGTGTGGCTTCTTGTGTACTCGTAAGATCAAACACCATTATATAATGACGTGGGAAATCAGCCAATGAAATGCCGTGACCATTTTCAATGAAAGCCAAGGCTCCCATTGAATTGAAGTATAGTCTTTTGTCGTCTCTGGTCGACATTGGCGTACCAGCAGTTGCAAATCCATTGCGGTAAACAGTTATCTCATTTAGACCAAACTTTCGATATGAAAATGGATTTTCAGTGTTGGTTCCAATGAAAGCGGCACTTGCAGACATTGCAATAATAAGTCTTCGAATGGGTTCTTTTGTGAAAATATCTTCTTGTTTCCAGCTTTGTTGCCCAGCTGTTGCGAGAAAGGCCTTCAAAATAATTTCGTTGTATCCATACATGGCTGGGGTTTTCAGAAGGGTTTTTTCAATTGCTCCCACCACATTATCCGATACTGTCAATTTGCGAACGAACAAGTTAGCTTCATCGATTTTCACTTTATAATGCTTTGCACCGTCTTCACTCATTATAACAAAGTCATCTTGTGATCTTCGGAAAAAGATTGGCATTGTGACACCACTTATTAAGTACTTCTCTCATGAGAAAAAGTCTACAGCAACTTTACCGTATAGTGTAAGTTGGATGGATCTTCGAACAAGTAGTTCCCGTTGGGCAATAGTAGCGTTTGGAATTTTGTTGGGATCAGATTCGTATTCGTATCCTTGACATTTCAGCCATGTGCTTTTTGCGTCTGAGCCATGAGAAAATTCAGTTTCAATGAAACATTTGTGCGCGTAGTGTCCATTAGCTGATGAAATTTTGTTACCGTTAGCTGACACTGTACAATCAGCGAATAAAGAGGGTAAGATATTATTTACGAAGAAAGGTGTGTCGCTTGCATTGACGTCTCCAGTAGTATAACGTAAATTGTTTCCATCGCTTTGCACGATACAGCACTTTACCTCAAGATAAATTTTCTGTAAGTCGATGAAATTGTTTCGGTCTCCAACAATTTCAAATTCCAGTGAAGATCCGGTAGGAGAATAAAGGGGGCCAGTTTTCTGCTCAAAAGCTTGGTCAAACGTAACGAGCAGAGGGGGTTTCTCGAACAAGCCCAATGAACTATGCGTTGCCTCAGATGGGATAACAATGTTAGCGCGCATTTTTGACTTTTGAGAAGAAATCTAATCGACTTGGTTTTTGATCAAAATGGCGCGTTTAATTGGAGAAAGTTTGTTTTTGTAAGCAGCTTTGCTTCCACGGGACTTCTTTCGTCTAATGACGCGCCGACCGATGTGAAGTGATCCTTCTAATTGTTTTTTTACTGTTTTTGCTACTGTACTTTTTAATGCCTGCTTTGCTGTCTTCTTCTTTGTTGCAAATTCAGCTATCTCCGGCGCTCCTTGCACAAGAAGCTCTCTGCCAATTCACTTTGCTGCAGGCCAAATAATTCGTCTTGCCAAAGGTAAGGCTACGCGTCCAATGCCAGCAGCTAATGCTCCAAAACCGCTTCCTCTTTGTCTCTAATGTCCTGAGAAGTGGGGTATCGAATTGGATGCTTGATCATTATAGTAGGCTTCCATCAGTTAGCTCGTTCTCTGAAATTTAGGACTGATGACAACTTTACCGATTCCAGTGAAAGGTATTAGTTTCCCAGTCTCACTTCACAGCTCAACTTTGATGATCTGGATATTGTTTGAAAGTAAACGCTTGTAATCCAAGTTTGTGAAAGTTTTGTGGTGAACAGGTGCTACTGTGTTAAGGCTGCCGTTTCTCAAACGTCTCTCCGATTCAAGGATTTTGAGAATGGGTACCCGTGAGTCACCCACGTGTTGATACTCAATAATATCAAGGCTGACAAAAATAAGCTGTGAGCCACATGTTATATCAACGGGGAAAATACCAAAATGTCTGTTAGGAGAGTTCGGAGCCCCATTTTCCAAGTTTGTCTTGTAACCAATGTGAACAAAACCATTGTGTGCAGGGTTCGGGGTCCCCTTGAAACCAAGAATGCTGGGAATTTCATTGTCTTGCAATGACAATCCTTCATTTTCCCCAAATGTTAACACAAGCTTTTGCGTTATCTTGTCGAAATTGCGATCGAACTGTTTTAGTTTTGCAATGCAAACAATCTCCGAGACTAGATCTTCCCAGCTGTTGTAAATACCAGTCCGAATTTTTCTGAGTTGTCCTGATCGATTACCCGACTCATTTGGATCGGTCATTGAATTCTTGTAAACAACTATTTCTCCAGAGTTGACGTTATTAATGTTCGATGGAAAAGATAGAGAAGTCAATGCTACTTGCCATTCTACCTGTAAGTGTATCGGTTGTGATAATTGGTTCCGAAATGCTGCCATAGTATTTTCATTGAAAACGTCCATTGATGCATTTGATAACAAATCAATTGTAAACTCATTGCTCTTAGAAATCATTGCTCCTCTTCAGTGTTTAACACATTAACTTGTACTAATTCCGGTTCGTAAAACTTCCCCAGGATTTTAACGTTGTTTGCGTCAATCAGATTGTAGGTAGGTGGACGTGTTGTAGCCCATCGTAGTACTGTGGAAACTTCGTCTGTATAATTCTGAGTATAACTTTTTCTGAAGGTATCGTCTGGTTTCGCTATTCGTACCAGGTCCCCCCTTCGAATCGTGGTTTATATTTATTGTTTTCCAAAGCAATCGAAATTAAAAATGGTTCATGTTTTTGAAAACTTTATTTGGGGCTAACTTTGTGACGCGGTTAACACGACTGTTAATGATATTTACGAAATTGGGAAGCTCCGTTATATATTTCCAAGTCCATTTTTCTTCCAAGTATCTGTAAATAATGTTTTTAAGTGATCGAATATTTCTTTCCGCAAACGCCGATTTGGTTTCTTTTTCGGTTGTATACAATTGAATCTTTTTGTTTTCACAGAAAGTTTTGAACTCGCCTTTGAGTTCAGTGCCTTTGTCCGTCCACACTTTCTCTGGTTGTTTCGTCTTGATCATTTTTTGATGGTTTCAACGCAGTCTTTTGCATACATCGTTTTCAGATGTTGAACACGTAAATAACGTGATAAAACGTCAACTGCAACCAATAGATATTTAAACCCATTATTGTGCTTTGCTATTTTGTCCATATAGGCTACATCCATGGACCATATCTCGTTTATTCTATAAGCAACTACCTTCAATCGTGGAAAATTTTTCCGGAATTGACGATATTTGGTGTACGAGTTTTTCGATTGAAGGAATTTCTCAATTTTTTTCTGTGATAGACCGCTTTCCTTTTGATGTTGGTAACACTTCCAAAGGCTGCTTTTCCTTTTATGTAGACGTTATTTAGTTTTCTGACTTCCACTGAATGGAGTTTTCCAGCTTGTTGGCGTTTTGATTTCTTCCTCTGCGTCTGCGAAGCCTTCCTCATCAAAGCTAGCAGTCTCTGTTTTTTCTGCTCTCTCGACAGCAGGTTTCTGTTCACTGGCTCCTCCATCTGAAAACTGACGTGATTTTTGCTCTTTCTGAACTTTTATGAACTTCTTTGCATAAGTATTACAAGTGAGGTGTGGTGCAAGGTTCAAATAATTCAGCACTTCATAATGGTCATGCGAAAGTTTCGATGTTGTTTGTTGTAATGCGTAGAGGAAAATTGAAGCTGGAATGTTAGCGCTCCTCTCATCGATGAGAGTTTCGCCCTCATCATCCAGAGAAATGTTACGCGATTGGTTTATCTTCATCAAAAGTATTTTTGATTTTTCAAGTTTGTCCTTGTCGAGAAAATTTAGGTAATCGATCACATTCTGACTGATTTCATCAAATTGTTTCTGTTTAAACCCATCTGTAATTTTTTGCTGTTTTTCTTCCTCATCGGACACCATGACGTCATCAGTCTGTTGCTCTGTGTTCTGATGAATAACCGCTTCTGGCTGCTCATGTTTCATTGTTCTCTGCAGAAGCGATAGTTGTTTTGATTTGTTTCTTGCAGTTTCGTCCTTCAATATTTGCGATACCTGAGGTTGTTCAGTTGTAAACATGTTGCGGGGAATACGCACAATTTCTTCAGTTGGCATTTTTCTTCAGATACTCTAGACAAAGTCTGGCAATGAGTCGAATCAGAGAATGCCCTCCCGTTGTTAGGAAAAGCTTACTTCTTTGTAGTGCGTTAAAATGTTTTTCGGAAAGTTGTCGCAGTTGGGATTCGAATTTTTGCAGTTCTGTTTTGTTGATTGAGACAACACCAGAGAGGACGTTCATAAAACAATCGCTTAGAAACCAAATGAAATCAATATCTTGGGCTAGGAAAATTCGCTTGCCTCTCGATTTCGGGTTACTGCCGACGCACCAGCGCTTCAGCATAAGCAAGTGTCTCTTTTTCATTCGTTATTGGTGTAATAATGGCTTCCTCCGAAGGAAAATAGAAAACTGACGGTTCGGGACCAATAAGTTGAGAAGAAAATCGTCAGCCTTGACTTGTTTTCGGATCAAGGTCAACAATTAAATGTCCATATGGCTGAGCTGTCACTAATTTGTATGCATCCTTGAGTAACTGGAGGCAGTTTAACTGTTTTCCGAGATATTCTATTTGTTGAATGTCACGCAATGATTTGAACAAAATGATATGAGTGGTGTTGAGATCAATCGTTAGTGACCACTTGCTCTGTTGGAATAAGTTATGTTTGACATAAATCACGTGGAGTTTTCTGTGTCTTCCCGATGTTGCAATTTTTACGAACTCTTTGTCGTTAAATATTTCCTCGCATGAGTCATCATAAACGAGAAGACAATTCGAAAGTTTCTTTGTTATATCCAATCCAGAATATTTGATGAACTCGATTTCTGGTATTTTACATTGTGTAGCTGTAAAAATGTCCTGGAACTCTTTGTAGAAGTAATAAATTTTGGTAAATCTTGGGTAAAACGATGAACTTTGCAACATGTTGAAAATTAGGTCGGTTTTCCCTGAACCACTAGGGCCTACAACTGCCATGAAGATTCTATCGTTTGTAAGAACAACTTTATTCATAGTTTGGGATTTGGCAAAACATAACCAACTAGACTCGAAAGCAGTGCAATCGAAATTGACTTCTCCTCACAACTTTCTGATATCAAGAATAGCATGGCGAAACAAAGACTGATCATGAGCACTATAATACTCACTTGAACAAAGAATATGATCTCTGATCGAGGGATTATGGTGTTGGAACAGCACCGCCATGGTGGTCTCTCTCGGTTTCCATCATCGAAAACCAAGTTTGTAATACCCCCATCAATTTCATCTCTTACAACTCGGTGTGTCATTTTTCAAGTCAAAACTAGGCTAGCGTTTTGAAATGTGTAAAACGGTAAAATAACTAATTTTTCTGAAATGGCTGCCTATTGTAGCTCGAATGTGATTGGTTGGTTTAGTATACTTTACATGTACTCATCGCGCGTAAAGCAGTTTGAAGCTAATAAAAAATGAGGGAACCTTTTTTCATAGTTTGAAATTCCAAAATGCCCCCCCCCCATCTGTAGTTCGAAGCCAGAATATATACATGCTTACTGCAAAGTACATATTTACTACATATGTACCTACAACCAATTTAATATGTAAAGTAAGCGTACATAACGGGTCCCGAATATATACAAATATAACCTCATAGATTTTATACACCTTCGGCCCAGTGACTACTACGGGGGAACATTACATGTTTTAAGATAAGGAATAATCATGTATGGCCCAGTGGTATAAGATCGGCTTCCCATGCACTAGATCTGTGTTCGAATCCCACCGGGTCGAAGATCCTTTTCTCAAATGTCCCATCTATCCTTGCATACATGATTATTCCCTATCTTAAAACATGTGATGTCCCCCCCGTAGTAGTCACTACACAGCTATGTATACTACTCAGCAGTTAAATTTCTATATTTTGGTACGTCTGCCATTTGCACTAGCGCCGATTTAGTCGTTCAAGTTACTCACATTTATGTTTCGTTTAACTAATTCAACACAAATGTATTAATTTTCGTTCTAAAATGAGTCATAATTCGCTTTGCAGACATTGTGTTCTTTTATCAAAGTATCAATTTCATTCATCTGTTCTTCCAATTCTGTAGTTGTTTTAACTAATTAACATTTCTTTAAGTTGTTCATTCGCGGTATTGGCCTCCCATTCCTTCTGTCTTTATACAAACTTCAGTGAAATGATTGCTTTTCCAAAATTACTGTACATGGTTGAACCAGCACGAGTTTTGGAGGTCTGTTTTCCCAATATAAACACAATTAGGGCAATGTTAAGGCTTTTGTCTATAAGTCGATGTTTGTATTCGGAAATTGGGCGGATAAGTGTTGCGATTCTGTTAAACATTGTTCACTGTCCCATTTCAGGTTCCTTTGACGCTTTCACTGGCTACCGACGTTCCATCTGTCAGAATTTGATTTTTGAACACCAGTTCATATGTTTATTGCAAATTCAAGCGCATACTTGTGTGCAATAGACTCATGCAGAAGCTCTGGTTGTATTTCTACGTCCAACATGGCCGCGATAAAAGCGTCAGGGATTGTGCTCTCAGTGCCTTTTTGTTCACAGTTAACAGACAACTCACGGATGTCTCATAACACGATTTCCCGGTTTCAAATTTGAGTTGCGTTTAAGAAAGGAATACATACCTCTTGATTGTTGTTTCGTTGTTTGATGAAGATAGTGTCACAAATTGTCCAAAGTTCTTTCGTTGTCGTCTCTTATGTTTTCCGTAGTTTGCATCTTGAGAAAAAATTTCTTGTGCCTCCGATCCCTTTACTGAGGTATGAAAGACAAACTGCTTTGCTTTCAACTGTTTTCCGCTTTTGCTCTCCACGCATAGCCAACTCATTTGCTATTGTTCATTTCTGAACTTGCGATCTGTTTTGTTTGGAGCAGTATTAGAAGTCTCCACATCTAGATACGTTCTTGAGGAATGGAGTCTTTATATGGAGGATCTTCTCATAGGACATTGATCGAATTTCCATTCTTCGTTAGGATGAGCAATTTCAAAATTTTTCTCAACCTTTCCTACCAGTGGTTCTAGAGTTGGTTTACCGAAAACGTCTCAAAGCCAAGTAGTGCTTGTTCGCTCCGTGCAGACTCTGCTATGTGTTCCTCAATATTATATCAATTGTATATTGAATGCTTATATTTTTCGGCCTGCAATTGCGATGCGATTGAAGAATGAAATTAAAGTTTTGCTAGGCAAGATTGGATTTGCAAATTACTTGGGCGCTACTGTTCCACATTTAGAACTTTATAATCAATAAAGTGCTGGGTTTGTGAATCTAGAAAAATCAAGCTCAGAAAAGACGAAAAAGAAACAACCGAATTGCACAGCACAAAATCAGATATTATATATTAGAAGAGGATAAAGTGGGTAGTGTGATCTAATATCTCTCACACAGGTGGAAATAAATCTTTTATATATATATATATATATATATATATATATATATATATTTACGTATATTTATATATATAAATATATATATTTATATATATATATATATTTACGTATATTTATATATATATATATATATATATATATATATATATATATATGTTTATATATATATATATATATATATATATATATTTATATATATATATATATATATATATATATATATATTAGGGAGGCTCGTTAATGTGCTGTTGCACGTGATGTTCCGACCCAAGCTCATCTACATTTTTGACTTAATTGTCAACCAAATGAAGAGATAATCAAAAAATATATGTATCTGTTTAAAAAATCTTCACACATCCAAACTACTAATCGAATTAAATAACCCCATGTCTCATTAAAGCGCTCAGGAGATCTGCCATTAAAAAGACTACGAGAAAAAAAACAAACAACAAAATCAGCAAAAACAAAAAATTCACGGCAAAAACTCAATATCTAAAGTTAAAAGCACATTGTAACAACGTCAAAATGCAATCAGATAAAATTTTAGCTACAAAATTTTACTTTTTCTTAACTACCCAGCAGATAAGATTTTTTTCTTAATGGGACCAGGTAATAAGTCGACAGAAGGAGAAAATGAGGCAAAATTCAAAAATCAGTCAATATATTTAAAAACGTTTTATAGCTTCATACGTCTCCTTTACCAAAATAATTCTTGATAAAGTTGCAAAAAGTCATTACGAAATCGTTAAAACCTGCATTCAATTACACTAAGCCAAAACACGAACGAAATTTATGAGAAAAATTCAAAAAAAAAGAAACAAATTGCGAAAACACAAATTATAGAAGCCATTAAAATCTTTTCAGCTTTATCTGAATAGTGTCTCTTATTTAAATTATTATCTACACTATTTTAGCTAATATTTTACTGAAAAATAAATAACTTCACTCCGTCTTTAAACGAAAGTCATTGGGATCTGTATATTACAAGAATATGCTAAAAAACAGAAGAAGAAAGACAAATATTGGCCACCCACAAAACTTAAATGAAAACGCATATCCTCCACAAAATAAAAACCATTTTCAAAAAATATCAATAGACACGTTATTTTTTGATTTACATGGAACTGAATGGGACCTCTCAGTGATGATGGTAAGTTAAAAGTTGACGAAAAGAAATACAAAAACTGAAAAATTTTTAATATTTTTGAAAAAAAAAATTTAGGGTTATTCGTTAAAAACTGACTGCATTGAATAACATCATTCATTCAATCATCAATTAGAATCCTATGAAATCGCTCAGGGTTTTACGATTACAAAACAAAAAAAACAGTCAAAAAAAGAAAAGTAAAAAAAAGAGAGAATAGGTAAAAAGCCATTGAAAAATTGATTTTTCAAAAAAACTTTAAATCTTCAAATTTTTTAACAGTAATGGGATGTCGCTTCGTTTTAAAAAAAATGAACGCAAAGAATCAGCAAATATGAAAAAGCATATTAAAACCACGAAACTTTTACGAAATCATGTAATGCCAACGACATTAAATTCAATAGCTTCGAAGGAAATCAATAAATAAGTTTTGCCTCGACGGGAAGACTATGAGATTTGTCATTCGCAAGTCATCAGTAAGAAATCCCAATAAATCATGGTTATGAAAACAACAACAAATTTAGGCTAAAACCAAAAACTCAATAGAAAATTGCAAGAAGAAATTGTCAATGCCATTTAAACCAAAAACTTTTCTCTGAAAACTTTATCTATGATCTATTGAACGTTTTTTATCCCGAATATTCCAATATTAGGTCACTATCCCGATTGTTTTTGATTGCAGTAGAAAAGAAGGAGGTCCTGTCATTACTGAAAATGACATAGAGTTCAACACAATAGGTTTAAGATCGGTTAATGTTCAAAAAAGTTCGAGAAAATAATTTAAATGTCTTAACAGCAATTATTTGTCCAAATAAAAGCACTGGATAGGTTCACATAATGCTCATTAGAGAGCCTTTTAAACTTTTAGTCAACACGTCTAAGGACTTCTAAGGACTTTGAAGGACTTCAAAAATTTAGTAAAATCCCAAACAGAAAATCAAAATTTCATTAAAAATTACAAAAAGTCAGAGTAGAAGCCAGAGTAGAAAACGAGTGCGATCCCTCGAAAACAAATTATTTGTTCATTGGGATATTGTTCCTTTTCATTTGTTCAGTTGATTAAAATCGAGGTTCTTTGTTAACGGAATCTTGATATGGAAAATGACTAGTCTATAAGTGACTTAAAAAACAAAGAAATGCGAGAAGTTTTCTAAAAAAAAACAGCTCTCAAAGAGAATTTGATTCATTTTTATATTTAACTTACGCATGAGACCAAAACTAACATTTTGGTCGCCTTTCATCTATTAGGAACGAAAATTTTTTTTGCATTTAGTAGCGTGAAATGTAATCTTGAATTGATTTTTTATAGAAAAATCCTACTTTGAACGAAAATTAAGCTAAAAGTGAACAAAATCATGCCAAATGGCCTTTGCTTGCACAAATATTTAAACCTCAATTACTCGTGGGAAAAAACGGTTTAAAAAATCTTTTTAATTCCAAACTCTACGCTGGACGAACTTTTTAATGATATCACTCACATTTCTCTAGGATGAATATATTGATCGGCCAAAATTGTCTGAACAAAAAAACCTTTGAGTATATATTTCCTCCCCCTCCCCCCCACTAGTGGGGTCGGAACATATATATTTTTGATAGCAGCAGTCGTTTCATTTAATTCTCTCCAATTTTAATACATTTGTTTGCGATTATTTCATAGTTGGAGAAAAATGATAAACGTTATTTCTTTGACTCAAGTTTCTAGCATATAGGGAAGGAAATGAACACACCTCTGACATTTTGTGTGAAACGAGATAGATGAGTTAACTTTTGTTCAATTTTATGACATTGTCGTTTGTCGAGTCAGTCACCAGACGGTATTTTTAGATTGGGACAAGATCAAGGGTCTCACGTATAGAAATTCAAGCCATTTTCTTTTAATACCAAATATTTGCAGAGGTCGTTCTTTTCATAACAATTACTGGAGCACTATGGCCTTTTCATAAATTGCGACCTCCACCAGAGCTAAATAAACATCAAAATTTTCAGTTTTTTTGAACTGCTACTATTTCAACTCGTCTTTTTTCTGGCGTGACCCGCTTGACATCATTGAATAGTCGCTATCAAGAATGAAGCGAAATTTGCTTTGCCTGATTTATTTTTATTTGAAACGCCGCTTGCAATTCAATACAATAACAAACGCTTGAGGCAGTTATGTTAAAAATATGTATTTTAGTTCACAAATAAGAAGGAGATTTTTGTCTTCTTGTAATACACATGTTTCATAGCAAACGCGTTTTCTTGTTTGGTGTGCACGCAAAAAATATTCCCTGCTTTTTATAAACAAGAACGATTATTTCAAAAACCACATTTTATTACATATTTTCCATTTAAGTATGCTTGGAGTGAAATTGATAACATATTCGCATTTCGCTGCATTTATTATTTACCATTTGAAGAACTAGCTTTAAGCATTAAATCTAATTAATAAGTAAAACGTGCTGGTAGCATCTAAACGTTTAAAGACCTACTACTTTACTTTAACTTGCTCAAACGTGCGTTTGCGTAGCTCTCAATTAAATATGCCATAACTCTTCTTAAACTAGAGCTCACTGTACCATTCGCATTTATAAAATCAGACTTCATGGTAAGTTCTTAAACTTATAACTTATTTACAATACAGTGTGTTGTGTGTATTGTAATACGCTTCGTGATTTGAACTCTAAATTTGGTAAGTTCAGCTCAGCTAGCTTTATCATCGGTAAGTCATATTTCTTGTTCTTGCATGCTGCACTATAGACTTTATAGCTGGCGGATTTCAAACAATAACAGTTACTAGTTTTTGTTACGAGTTGAAACCAATTGTGATTCAAAAGTCAAATCTGCCATAACAGTTCAGGTAATTGAAGGTGTTTTATTCAGGTAATTTTACTTGGAACTTTTAAGAGTGGAGGTCAGGTACTGACACAGAGTTTTTAAGTCCTTGGAAAATGTTTTTGTATTTTGTGGTTGAAAGCGTAAAATATTCCCAGACATTCTCATTGAAAATCTTGCAAGGATATCTGTCCATCGAAACGTTTTTAAATTTACAAAAAGCATCAATTTATCAAAAAATTAAAATGGGAGACACTTACGTAACTACCCTCCCGAATTCAGGATATTTGTTGGAATTTTAAGAAGAAGGAGGTTTAGCCAGCAATCAAATAATGGAATTTGAACGGAGAAACGGAGATCAATGGTTGATCAAAATAGTGATATTTTCAACAATCAGATTTGTCGTCAGATCAGAATTAGGCCGTGGACTAAATTCGTTTTTTCATTGTCGGCTAGCATTGACATCTGCGTCAATTTTGATCAAGATTTCTCACAATTTTTATTCTAAACGGTTCAAAAAAAGTTTCCGTTTTTGTAATCAATGCTTCAAAATCGTCCATGAAATTCCAACTGTACTCAAATCTGAACTATATATTGACATTTCCGGTACGTCCCGCTCCCATTCTATGAAAAAAGATACAGACAACCTTGGATTCTTGCACAGGAGCATCATCTTGTTGAAAAATAGTTTCTTGAAAATGTATTTTTTGTAAGTTTTCATTCCAAGTAAACCAGAAACTTTAGGTTGTTTGAACATCTAGCAAAGTTTCCGTCCGTCTGACTGCTTTGAGCCCTAAAACATAAGTGTCATAAAATCATTTGTCCAAACAAGAATTTTGTCAAGAAATCTTGTTCCCTTTCCCAAGAAATCTCACATTTCCTACGCTGGAGACGCCAGTTACTGTATTGGGATTGGCTGTTTGCTTGCGGTGTACTAAATTTTGGTTTTGAACTCAATGGCTTTTGTTTTCTTGTCAACAAAAATTGGACAATTTGAATCGTGTGGAAATTAATCAGAAAACAGAGCAGTTTAGCCATCTTTTCTGTGTAAGCGGAGAAAAAGAAATTGAAATCACGTTGAAAGATTACGCCTTTTTAAACCTTAGCGCTAACAAGATTTACTGATCAAAAACCAGCTTAAAGACCTCAATTATTACTGTAACAATTTATACTGCAAGATCAAAGTTTGTTTATCAGACGTGTTTTCAGAAGTTGGAATCAAATTGTTATCAACTTTTCATTGAATTTTGTAAATAAGAGAATTAATTTACAAAGCAAAAAAATTTAATTTATACAAAAAAAAATTCCAGAAGTTATTGATTACAAATATAGTCAGTTTTAGTTTTTTCAATAGTTTAGATCAAGCAAAACTATTTCTTGTTTATTGTCAAATGCTGTTCTCTGGACCCTGTATTTTTTTTTAAATTTCAATTTAAAGAGCGCAAGACAAACAGCAATTATGTCAACCAGGTAATTTTTTAACCAAATTTGATATGAATAGTTGCAATCGAAAACTTAAGAATTACTGAAGACTGCTAGAACACTTTGCCACGCAACAACGGCAGTTATACTTTTTTCTGGCCCTTTTAGAGTGGTAGTCTTGTTGCTAAATAACAAGGTCTTGAAAACCTTATTGCTTTTCACATGGCACTTCAAACTATGAACAATTTCAGTGACACAAAATTGTTTGTTTCATTTGATAGGCAGGACAATTTTAGTTAATGTTCCGACCCATGTTAGTGGAGGAGCAACAATATGCTCAACTGAGTTTTTTGTTCCTCAATTTTTGCTGATTGATATATTCACCGTAGAGAGTTGTGAGTGGTATCATTACATAGCCTGTCCAGCGTTAGTTATAAAAATGAAACAGTTTATTTATATTGAGGTTGAAATTTTGTTAACATTAGAATGATATCCATTGTATTTGTTGATTCGCTGTCTGGATTTTTTCGCAATTTTTTGTCCAATATCCTGAAACTCGTTAAATTTGTTAGCAAATGTTTTAATGGCTTTGCCTAAAAGAGGTTGCTGAATATTTTCATCTAACAATTTCAACTAGAAATTTAAAAATTCAACTGAGTTTTTGAAAATTCAGTTTTTTTTCATCAAAAAAGGCACCAAATATATTCCATAGCCCAGTTTTTTTTTAAATTTCAGACCTCAAAACTTCTAACACATGTTTGAATTAACTAAAAAAATAGTTGTATTTCCATTTCGTTTAAGGTTGTTTCTTTTAACTCAAAAACAATCATTATCCAAAAGTCATCACTTATTTTGATAAATTGAAATTTTTGTTGCCGAAACTCTTTTTTCGGTAAAAATTGGAACCACTATACGGTAGTACTGAAGGGCAAGCCTTGTCTGCAGCAATGACTGGCAGTTTTGGTCTAATTGTGGCTTTTGACGATCAAAACCTGTAAGAATGTTGATGCTTTTTTGAAAACTATTTTAGAATTTTTTTCTATGTTTGTTACAGACCTGATTATTTTCTTATAAAATTTCATTTATTCGTAAATTATGTTTTCAGTGAGAACTTCATTTTTTTATGGCTTCCACGAAGTGTTTTTGTAAACTTCAATTAAATTCATGTGTCCTGCCCGCATTTTTTGGTCTTTTTGTAGTCTCATGCCTGAAAATTAATAAATAAGAATCTGTTAGCTTCCCTAAACGGTATAAATAAAACCATTTAGTGCTTTCAGTGCATGCATAAAAGCTTCATGTTTTTGAGTTTATTTGTTTTTTTTTAAGTCTAATCTCGAATATTTTCTGAACTTCAAGTTTACTTCTAAATTTTGCAAACTGGCTGCTTATTCTGATTTTTCACAATTTGCAAATTTTTTCGAGTTGAAAATATGTAACTCTTATTTATCACTCATAAGTTAATGGTTTCCTAGCTTCGTTATCTAGAATTGTCATTAAAAAAATAGAGTGGTGGACCTTTGGCTAATTGTTACCTTTTTTCTCTGTCTTATCAGATTATAAACCTAGGCAAAATTCTAACTGGGTTTCAAAGAAAACATAATTTTGAATAAAAAAAATTGTAGTGAACACTGCATGGCTTCAGAATCTTTTTCTTGGGAAGCATAATTGAACTTTTTCATGTATTTATTATTCTTTTTTAAGTCGCATCACATATTGTGGTTAATTACTGACCTCAGAGGCTTCCTCTGGAGTTTTAAATCATCATATTTCTTGATTTCAGTTGATAGCCAATAACGACCGTAAAACAAGTTGATTTTTTTTAAAAAAGTGATTGATTTTTTTAAAATTGTGCCACTTTTTTGTAACTTTTTCTGAAAAACTTTAACTTAGTCCCAACAATGTCAAGCTGCGTTCACTTTTCGCTAATGCTAAATTTAGTTCTTTTTTGTTTTTATGGTGAAGTTTTTGGTTTATTGTCTTTGAGATTACGTGGCTCCGTCCAAATTTTGTCAATTTTTGTTACCTTTCATTGCTTTTGGTTATTTTTTGCTGCTTTTTTTGCATATTCCTTTTGAAATAATTAAAAAATGACCAAGTTTTCATTAAAAATGAGTTTAAAACAACAGGCAATTTTCTAGCATATAATATGGTATCATTAAGCAAAGGCTGCATAATCTTACTGGAGAAAAAAATTGATCTTTTGTACTAGCGCTTTTTCAATTCATCGTTTTTTGGCTCTTTTTTATCTAAAATTTTCTGATTTCTGGACATTTCGCCATTCTTGAGTTTGCATTTTTCGCTCTCTTGTCATTATACAACATAAATGTTGGTTACCATTGGCGTTGAAGATGAAACTAAATGAACATATGTAATAGCTTAAAAAAACAGCTGCCTGTTTCAAAGGCTTCGATTCCATTTATTCCCAAAGTTTAACTCAGTTTTTGATTTCGGATCTTTTTGCTTTTTGTAGTCGTATGACATATCCTGGATTATGAGAGGTCTCATTGGATTAGAGGTTTGAGGAAGAAAGTTGTACCTGCGAATGTGTACGATTCTACGTAATGATTTCAGTTAGCAGCTAATGGTTTTTATAAATTGGAAATTTATTAATTCAAAAAACTCAAACATTTTTTTTTTAATTTATTGTTCTCTTTTTTGTCTTCTTGTGTTCTAATCTCATTAAGAGTCTCATTTACTAGTTTCATGTCCTATATCGTCTCAAGTGAAGTGCAAGTAATTTTGTCAATAGCTCTCATGGGCTTCCTAACCTCAAATATTTAGGCGTTCTTCTTTTTTAATCACTTTACATATCGGTTCTCGTTTTTTATTTTACATAAGTCACCACTTTCACATGCTATTCTCAAACTATCCCAGTAACCGTTTCAGCCGATTATATTTTAAAGTTTTCACTCACTGAATTACGAAATATAAAGAATGCGGTTGCGATCAGAAGAGTAAAATTAAACAAAAATTGAAAACCGATAAAGCCAATAACGTTTATTATTGTTAATGGATTTTGTGGTTTATCTTGTTCCCTAGTCTGATCGATTGCACTTCTCATCGGCTCTCCAACATGGCGTTATTTATTCCATTGTCTCACTAATAACCGGTCTCAATGGCTCCGATGGATTTCAAATAAGAGTCTATATATTTTTTAGTTGAAAGTTGATTGTTGAGATAATTCTGCCCTTCTCTTTCCCGTTTTTCTCGACTTGCCAAGACTCTTTAAAGACAAGTCTTTTAACTGAACTACAAATTTAGATGTTTTGTTTAGGTTTTATCTGATGATATTTATTAGAGTCTATTAGATATATGTTAAAGTAAATATTGAGTTTGACCTAAAGTAAAGCCTTGATTGTTTTGTTGTTTTTTTCCCTTATTCTCTTATTAATGGTAGGCATCATCGGTTATCGAATGCGTCCTTTTTTGATTTTTTTATTGGTTGCGTTCGAAACAATCGTTTTACTCATTAACCAATTATTTGCCAACAGTATGTGTACTCTTGAAAGGTTTCTTCCTCTTCATCATTAGGTAGACAATTGAGTCAAAAATTTGGATGAGTGGGGTTGAAAACTTATTTTCAAACACACACTACTGGGCCCCTATGTTTTTTAAATTTCGCAAATGGTCTAAAAACGGGGAAAAAATAATAAAAATGGTTCTCTGAAATCAACATCCACACTAAGATGCGCTTTGTTTCCCAAAGTTTTAGGGGTAGTGTTCCGGTGTTTAAGTTTCTTTATTAATACATATAATCACTGAATAGATCGGGGTTCAATTGCTTCAATTTCTGTTGAGAAGTGGTGTACTGCGTCGATTACTCTTATCTTCGTTTGTAATTCATAACAGCTTGTATTGTTGTACGGATGGTTTTCAACGAAAAATGAAATGCACTGAGCTAATTTTTAGGTACATCAACACAATAAATTGACAAAAAATGAAGTTATAAAATTACAAAGACTGAATGCAAATGAATAGAATAGAACACAAAAGAACGCATTTTTTCGCAGTAATTCCCGGAGTTACGACTATATTATATATATATATATATATATATATATATATATATATATATATATATATATATATATATATGCATATATGAGTAAATTGTTTTTTGTTTTTTTTATTTGCTAAGTCATTTTGAAAGCAAATAAAGCCTATTTTGGAAACCAAAGTTTCAGTTATCATTTAGGAAATACTAGCATTCAAACATTCTCATCATATTCGTACTAAATTATAGTTTGTGACTTGTTTCGATGGTATCACGCAAGATCAGTGCCTGATTTCAATTAAAGGCGGACCATTTGTAACAAAATTATATTGAGATCGTTTTCTCCGATAAGTTACCAACTGGGAACCGAACTTAATATACAGAGTCATCTTAATTTTCATACCTTTATTTTTTAAGAAGCAATCTGAATCTGATATCGGTACCGACATTTTTAGGCGAAGAAATCGTAGCGGTCCATTAGTAAGCGCTAGAGGCCACGTAATATCGACCAATATCGGCAACTGTTACATATCATCTATTACGTAACCGCATCTCGTTATCCAATCAGAACACAGGAGCGTGATGTCTACATTCAAGATAGGAGATACAGTAACTGCTCTGTACGACTTTGCGAAACAGCAACAAGAGGATCTGAATGTGTGGGCGGGGGATACTCTGACAGTTGTGAACAACCAGGTTGGGGAGGGGTGGTTGATTCTCAGGAATATTTACACCAATGAACAGGGTATGGTGCCCGAGTCATACGTCCAATTCAAACGTAAGTTCAACTAATATTTCTGAATAAATAACGACATTTTGAGTGGCAGAAACATTATCTGCAATCGTTTTATTGACAACTTTACATTAGAAATCACTGAAATTTTGGATAAATTATAATTCTGTGCTCTGACACCTGAAATTGTAATATTCATTCGAAAAGAAAACAGTGAAAAACAGAGAAAAAACTAATCTTTTTACTTGTTGAAAATAAATGAATAAAGATACATATTTTCCTAAGCCAAAGAATTATAGTTCGTCGGAAAAGTGTATTTGAATTGGAAATCGTGCAAGAAATTTGGAAGATTCTTGCAAGATTTCATATTCAATATGTGTTTAGGAAAAAATGTGAACTAGAATCAACTCCGCTAATTGAAAATATTTTAAGAATCAATTCATTTGGCTTTCAGTTAGTTTCAGTTTCCAGAAAGACAACAAAAAATTTTCCAGAATTTAAGAACTTGGGATTTCTTCCAAGATTTTGGCCAGTTTTGTATCCGGGTTTTAAAAAATTTCCATGGATTTCAGTTTTGTAACTTAATTAATCAACAATATTTTGCCACAAAGTTTTTTTCTAAAACATTAGTACTCTGATTAATTTTTTTGCCTGAATTGATATCTTACGTTATTTCTTGCAAGAATCTTGCAAGTTTTGAATCAGCTTGCAAGATTCTTGCAAGTCTTAAATTCACTCATTACTTGGGTAGTCCGATAAATTGCTGTAGGTTTCAGCAAAGAACTATGCATTTCCTTATACTTTGAGCTCTTATGGGTATTTACCAAATACAGCATTCTGAAAAGTTCAGAAAAAGTTATAAATTCAGAAAAGTTATAAATATATTTTCTAAATAATTCAGAAAAGTTATAAATATATTTTCTAAAAAATTAAAATAATTTGATGGTCAATTCTCAAAAAATTGAAATCTCTCTCTCTCTCTCTCTCTCTCTCTCTCTTCTGTTTTTTTTTCTCTCGTTGTCCAAACACAAAATTGAAATCTCTCTCTCTCTCTCTCTCTCTCTCTCTCTCTTCTGTTTTTTTCTCTCTCGTTATCCAAACACAAACGCATATAGATTTAACCGAAGGTATCAGCAAAAACGATAAATTGATGAAAAGGGAAAATGGGTAGTTTTCATACGTGTACATGAGACTGTTTTAACTTTATAGCGTCCAGCGTGCCACCTAGATAATGAGACAAGTGTTGAATTGCAAAAAAATTTCTTTGCAAAGAGAAGACTAAAATTCAGTTAAAAGTACAAAGTTTACAAACGATTTCCAAGAGCTATCTATGACCAAGACAATTTTTAAATTTTTTTAAAATTTTCCGTGTTTCTTTTAGTGGCGTTCAATTACACAACGGAAACTAATGTTATAAAATATTGATGAAAAAGTTGCAGCAAAAATCAATTTATTTTTTTTATAATTCTTTTGGTAATTTGGAAAAAATGAACTAGTTGCTTACAATGTTTTGTAATATATGAATTTTTAAACTATATTAATGGTTGATGGGTTGAAATCAATTAAAAATGGCAAAATATCAAACTAACTTGCGTTTATTGTGGAAGAATTTGGATTTTCAAGAAGGTTTTTTCTTGTCTTATTATTATATCTTTCTGTGTAACAAAAACAAAATAGTATTGCCCAGCAAAAAAAGTTCAAAGATAATTGGAGTTTCATAAGTTTATATACCATTCCTTTTCTGTGGAACCAAGAAAACTAATCGCCTCAAATTAAGATTGGAATGAACATTTAGATTTTGAGAGAAAGTAATTTAAATTTTCGTGAACAGTTGTTGAAATTAATCCAAATCCGAATGTCCTTGCATTTAGGTAGAAAGAAAAAGCGGCAAAAAGGCTGAAATCAAATCTGTGCAACATCTCAGTCACTACATAGCATCGTAACTTCTCGCACCAGCGACAACGCCTCTGTACTGTTAACAAAAAATGGCTTAATTTATGGTGTCTGACACCCATCACTCAAGTACAAGCGCACCCGTAGTCGTATCAGTGCACTTAACTACTTATTAACTTTATTTGTCAGTTTAAAGTTGGTTGGCAGTATTTGTTATGGCTCTCAGCACAAACGGATGTAACAAAAATTACCAAAAAAATATAATTTTGCACACTTGGAAGCTGCAAAAAATGATGCTCTGTCATTCACAAAACCAACAAAGTTATCTCAAGATAGTGACAGAATATATTTAGCAGGTTACCTTATCCGAAAAAAAACAACGAAAGGGAAAAAGAAGAAATTCTGATCAACACTGAAAAACGATGAAGTTGGATAAAACTTTTTGTAAGATCATCAAGCTATGCGCATCCTAGTTTTTCTCTAAATCCACTGACGCTCTTAATTGTGTGTTTATTGTTTCTGTAACGGCTGCTCTCCTTGTGTTTCACAAAGAAAATTTTACACTGCCCATTTCGTTCTGAGTGGTCACAAAATCTGCCCGGACTTCGTTTATGCAGTTCGCTTTTGTAATTGTATATCCGTTCTGCTGTACTTACCGTTGCATTAACTATTCTGTTCGTAATTATTGGCTAATCTTAGTTTTTTCAACTATCAATTTGAACTGGATTGCTACAGATCACACAATACGGGATCTGTTTCTGTAGACCAGTTCAATCCGATAGAAAAAGCAAATCGAAGACAAAGATATATGTCTAAGGCCTGTTTGTGCAAAAATATTTAAAATTAAATTAAGTTGGCTTTTGCTGTTTGTGCTCACAAATTGAGAATACCTGAAGTTGAGGTTGTAACAGTTGAATTTCAGCTCCAATAAATCGTAAATACAAGACACAGTAACAGAGTTTACTGCTCAAGAATAATGTTTTGAATACAAGACACAGTAACAATTTTTTGCTCAGGAATATTTCTAGTTCAAGACACAGTAACACGTTATTTACTGCTCAAGACAATTTGCTTTTGCAATATTTTGCTGAGTTCTACTTTAAGCCGATTTCTGCGTCTGCTACGTTGAGTTCTGTGTGTTGTTTTTGTTATTTCCCCTTTTTCTATTTTTTTTTTCACGTGACAAACTGTAACTAGAACTGTAACTATAACTATTAAAAGACTGGGACAACAGAAAGTGTTTTGTTTCTATTTTCCCGCCTATGCAAGCTTAGCGAGCTCAGCTCCAACATCGCCGGCACTGTTTTCCTTCGTGAAAACATCTTCGTCCATTGATAGTACTGGAGCGAGCTTCACCACAGGCCTCTTGTAGACTCCTTCTTTTGTTTGAATCGTTACTAATCGAATTGTTCGGTCAGAACCCTCCATAGTTTCTGTTACTCGACCAAGTTTGTAATATCCTCGTTTGTCACTGTCTTCGACCAACCAAACGAGATCACCTTTGTTCAGATCTCTGTTTGATTCACAACTCCATTTTTGTTGTCGATTGTTCAATGTTGGCAGATATTCTTTTCTGAATCTGTCCCAAATGAGATCGGAGTACGCTTGTGTTTGTCGGAAGAGGTTTCTGTGATTAACAAGCTCTTCTGCGCATGGTAGGTATGGTAAACAAACATTTTTTGTTGCCAAGCAGGAAGCGGTTTGGAGTAATAGATTCCAAATCATTTACATCCGAACTGACTGGTGTTCAGGGTCTTGCATTCAACGTCTGCTCAACAAGACACATTGTTGTTGAAAGAACATCTTCCGTAATTGATCGGTTCCCCAACACTGCGTACATTGCTTTCGTTCAACTTCTGAACAGTCTTTCCCACACTCCTCCAAAATGAGGTGCGGCAGGTGGGTTGAACTTCCATCTGATTCCTTGTTGAATCAAAGATTCTTCAATTTTTTCTTTGTTCCATGCTGCGACATACTCTTTGCAAACCCGGTCTGCTCCAACAAAGTTGGTCCCGTTGTCACTGATCATTTTTATGGGTTTGCCTCTTCGAGCTATGAAACGCATAATTGCATTTAGGCAACTCTCAGTGTCCAACTTTGGAACTATATCTATATGTACGGCTCGTACGGTTAGACATGTGATATGTTAGACACGGTTAGACAAACAACACCATCGTTTTTCATTTCTGCGCCCAATTTTAACTGTAAATGGGCCAAAGTAGTCTACTCCAACATTTTCAAAAGCGGTTGAAGCATCAAGCCTTTCTGTTGGTAGCTCGGCCATCACTGGAGTCATTGTTTGTGCTCTGCCTCTTCGGCAGATGATGCATTTCTTTTTTATTGATCGCAAGGCGTTTCTTACGCCAATAATCCAGAATCGTTGCTGAACTATGTTTTTGACATTTTCAGTCCCTTCATGGGAATTATTCTTGTGCTCGTTACGTTAGAATTATTCCACAACATGGTGTTTCCAATTTAACAATATTGGATGCTTTGCGTTGAAGTCCAATTGACTTTTGCCTATTCTGCCTTTGGCGCGAATAAGTCCCCTTTGGTCATTGAAAGGTGAAAACTGTAAAATTTTGCTACCTTTTGGGATTTCCTTTTCATCTTTTATAGATTTCATCTCTTCAGCGAATTGTTCTTGCTGTAATAAACTGAAGATAGTTGTCTTGGCATCTTCTTTCACTTCAGTGCCAATCATTTTTGTTGCTGGTTTCTTTTTCCTCAAGGCTCGCTGCGCGTATGCCATTGTGTTTACAAGTCTATTGAAATTGCTGAATCTTCCCCACTGAACAATTGGTTTCTTTTCTTCGGCCTGCGTTATGAAGGCTGACGTGGGTATGTTCTCTTTAACTGCAGCAAAGCCCAGGTTGACTTGCTCAGGCCACTCGCTTTCTGGTTGCTTCAACCAGGCCGGCCCAGTAAGCCACTCGCTTCTCTTGAGTTCCTCAACACTAATGGCACTGGTGCCAATATCTGCTGAGTTGTTAATTCAACTCACATGTTTCCACTGTGAAACATCAGTTGTATCCAAAATCTCAGCTACTCTGTTTGCAACAAACACCTGTTGCTTCCGGTGGGAGCTGTGAATCCATTGCAGAACAGTAGTGGAGTCTGTCCAAAAGTTAGAACTGTGAATCTTCGATTCGTCTTCCTTCACTATCTGCTCTTTAAGTCTCACCGCCATCACTGCTGCTTGTAGTTCCAATCGTGGTATGGAAGGGTGTCGCATCGTTGCGACTCTGCACTTTCCGATTGCAAATGCTAAGTCTGCTGAGTATTTTTTGGACTTTGAACGTAGGTATGCCACTGCGCACATTGTGTCTTCAGATGCGTCGGCAAACACATGAAGTTCCCATTTGTCCTTGGCTGTGCTGAAGTATGTTTTATCAATGGTGGTTTCCGCTAGTTCTGGAAGCTGCGCTTTCCACTTCAGAAACTCTTCTTCTTCGTTAGCTTCTACTGAGTTGTCCCAATGTTGTCCACTTTGGTCCAGATGCTCTTCAGAGTCGTCTCATATGGACACTGAATGGTGCAAACAGTCCAATAGGATCAAACACTGAAGAAACTAGAGATAAGATCTTCCTTTGGGTGATTGGGGTCTCAACTTCTTTGCTTGTACCTCTACAAACCTGTAGACTATCATCGGTAACCGTCCACTGAAGCCCAAGCACCGATGGCCCTTCCTGGCTGGGCTCTACTTCAACTTGCTTTGTTTTGCTGATTGATCTTAAGTCCTCTGGGATTGCGGTGGTTACCGCGTCGCTGTTGGTGATCCACTTCTTCAGTTCAAATCCATGTCTTGAGAGAAGAGGTTGCAGTTGTTTGAAAACCTTAATTGCTTCTTCAGGTGTTTCGACTGACTTGATGAAATCGTCCATGTAGAAGTTGTTTTGGATTGTTTCTGCTTCAATTGGGAACTCGTCCTCGTTATCGATGGCTACTCGCTTCAGAGCGTAGTTGGCACATGTTGGTGAACTCTTTGGTCCGAAAACATGACGTTGATACTCGTAAATTTGCACAGGTTTGTTCATTGTTGGTCGCCACAAGAATCTCAAGCAGCTTTTATCCCGTTGAGGAACTTGCACTTGCAGAAACATTGATTCAATATCTGTGGTTATGGCAATTGGTCCTTCTCGAAATCTGAATATTGTTCCGATCAATCCGTGTATTAGATCGGGTCCGGCCAACAACTTGTCATTTAGGCATATATCCTTGTATTTTGCTGCAGCGTTGCAAACACGGCAAACTTTACCCGGTTTGTTGGTGTTTAGTACTGGATGGTGTGGCAAATAACATTCCTTTCCGAAAGTGCCTTTGACTTGAGATTTGTCAAGGATCTTCACAAATCCCTTTTCAACATCTGTATCAATTGACTGTTGATACAATTCTTTTAAATTTGAGTCTCGTTGGGTCTTCGTTCCAGTGAGTAGAGCTGACCAAGAGCCGAGCCGTAGTTGTTTGGAAGATTGGGTTCTGGTGCACACCAGAGCATGCCCTTTTCGTACCGCTCGCCCGCAAACTTTGTTGTGCTCTCTAAAAACTTCTGAGCTAGCTGCTTTTTCTTTGATTGACTTACAACATTTATTTTGGAAGCATAAGTTTCTATGTCCCACCATGATTGTATATTTTCGGCCACTTTCACATCTTCTGTGGAGGCGAAATGACAAACATTTTGACTTTTCTTGCCTGTCATGGGACCACTGACTACCCATCCTAATTCCGTTAAAACCGCGAAATGCTCACTTCGTGTTCCAATCTTATAGTCCAATGGACGTTGAATTTCGTAGGCATCTTGTCCAAGTATGATGTCTACTTCCATCAGGTTGAATGTTCTGTTAGTGAGAACATTCAGGTATCTAAAGCTGTTCTTCAGTTCCTTGTTATCATATGTTGTGTTTCCCGACGAGATTGATGGGTGTGCAAACGCTTCAGTTGAATGCACCTTTGAATATAGTCCCTTTATTGTGATACGAACCTTCTCTGTCCTCAAATCTTGCGTCTCATGTTTGCCAGCTATGTTCAAGGTAACGTCCGTGCCTTTGGCTTGTAGTTGATCCTTAACATTTTGATCGATGAATGATACTGTTGAACCACTATCGAGGAAAGCGTAGGTAGTCAAACTGTTACCACCACTCTGAACCGATACCGGAACTATTGGAAGAAAACTAGTAACTTGGTTACTCTGGTTGATTGTTGCTGCGCTTACGTTAACTGCGTGACTATCCTCGTCCATTTGGTTTTCTGAGTGTAGCAGTCTGTTGTGCGTTTTGGTACAGCCATTTATACCGCAAGGGTGGACTTTACAATCTTTAATTGCAGGCCCTTTCACCAGACATCCATAACATAAGCGTTCTTTTCTCACTGCTGCATAGCGATTGGTGACATTCATATTCTTAAATATTGGACAGTTCCGTATTTTATGATTGCCATCCGCTAGTGGACAGTTGTTGTTTTGCCTCTGCTTGGTTTCTTGCAGGTTTGAGCTTGCACTGAAGTTCGATGTCTTCGAGAATCGTTTTTCTCTATTTGTGTTGCGTCGGTCTTCATCTTTGTGTTCCCATTTAAACACTGAAAACCCTTCATGCACGAATGCCATTTGTGATAGCCATTTGTCAAACATGATAAGATCAGGCCAGTCCTGGTCCTTGTCATCGACGTAGAACCATCACCTTTCTTTAAGAACCTGTGGTAGCTTATCAACTGCCATGTACAATGTCGAACTTCATTGCAAATCACCCATATGTGTGTAATCTTTGAGCACGTTCACGAAGTTAGATACAATAACAGAAAAATTAATTACGCTGGTTGAATCATGAGGTTTCACTTGATTAGCTTTTCGTAGACTCTCGACCTGCGCATCTATAATTACATGCGCTCTTCCAATTTTTTTTTTCTAAAATATTCCAGGCAGCACTATAGAACTGTCCAGAGTAGCCCTTTTCCGAGATTGCAGATTTTGCTTTGCCTGTTAGCAGAGTCTTCAAATGGCTCCTTTTCTTTGAGTCGGGAATCATGCGTTTATCTACTGTTGCTATGAACATGCTAGACCACTCAGGCCACTCCAGCGGGTTTCCGTCAAAATTTTTCAACCTCAATTTTGGTAAACTACTGCTTGAATGTCCAGTGTTGTTTTGCCTTCCAGCTATCGGCGATATATCCCGCTCTTCAGCACTAGCTGAACGTCGTTCACGAGAGTTTGGGTACCATGGGTAATGCCTATGCTTATTCCGTTCAGGGCTGACGTCGAAGCGAGCTCTTGGTCGAATTGGTGTTTGCGTGTCGTTCATCGAGTTCGCCCACTCCGAGACATCTCTCCCTTTTGGGGTCCAATTGAAAGGTGACTTGTCACGCGCCTTAGTCGATTGAGAACGTAAGTCATCTTTCTCCAATGCTGTTCTTTGCAATTGCCGCTCTAGGTCTCGCTCCTTTTGCTGAAGCTGATGTTGCATCTCTAGTTCTTTCATTTGCATTTCTAGCTCCAACCTCTTTCGACCAAATTGTGCTCGTTCGATTTGCAACTTTCTTTTGAATTCAAATTCAAATTCCTTTATTCGTTCTTAACCCGACGTTTCACTGAAGATGTTTCCGAAAAATTTTCTGTATCCTGGTTGATTGTCTGCACGATTTGTGTAACCGTATTCGTCGTTGCATAGCTTGTGTTATCATGGTTTTGGTTAAACTCTGGAATTCCAACGTTTTGTTCTATCTGATGCAAATTATTCGCAGGTGGTTGCTCTTCATTGGCATGAATAGTTGACTGGCTTTGCTGGCTTGACATGTTTGTCTCTCCGTGGATATACGGTAACCAATCTGCGTTCAAATATTGAAAGTATTTTTCTGTCTCAAGTTTGCGTTTTAAAGAAATATCTGGGTCTCGGAGAGTCTCAGCTTTCTTATTCACGAGTTTTTGAACGCTGTCGTCCAATTGCAGTATCTGCTGATAAAAAGTCTTGAGCTTGCTTTGTCGATCTCGAGTCTTAATGAGCTCAAAATCTTCTTCCTGTTTCTCAAACCAGTTGTTTCGCAAGTTGTTGATCTGTCGATTCAAAACGCTTTGACTCTGTGACGGAGTCACTTCTTGTGTACTTCGAGACTGCAGCTTGAATCTCTACAACTCCTTTGTTTGTTTGCTTTAATTGAGTATTGCTTTTCAACGTTCGTATTTGCTTTGCCTAATTGGCTTTGCGTTGTTGAATTGCTCGTTGATTTTTGTTCTCGTTCGTCGATGACTTCGTCACTTCGACTGTTGGGTTGGACAGCAGTTTACTCCACTGTCCGGGTCGGCGGACCAAATGTAACGGCTGCTCTCCTTGTGTTTCACAAAGAAAGTTTTACACCGCCCAGTTCGTTCTGAGTGGTAACAAAATCTGTCCGGACTTCGTTTATGCAGTTCGCTATTGTAACTGTATATCCGTTCTGCTGTACTTACCGTTGCATTAACTATTCTGTTCGTAATTTTTGGCTAATCTTAGTTTTTTCAACTGTCAATTTGAGCTGGATTGCTAGAGATCACACAATACGGGATCTCTTTATGTATACCAGTTCAATCCAATAGAAAAAAGAAATCGAAGACAAAGATATATGTCTAAGACCTGTTTGTGCAAAAATATTTTTAAAATTAAACTTAAGTTGGTTTTTGCTGTTTGTACTCACAAGTTGAGAATACCAGAAGTTGGGGTTGTGACAGTTGAATTTCAGCTCCAATAAATCGTAAATACAAGACACAGTAACAGAATTTACTGCTCAAGAATGATATTTTGAATACAAGACACAGTAACAATTTTTTGCTCAGGAATATTTCTAGTTCAAGACACAATAACACGTTATTTACTGCTCAAGACAATTTGTTTTTGCAATATTTTGCTGAGTTATACTTTAAGCCGTTTTCTGCGGCTGCTACGTTGAGTTCTGTATGTTGCTTTTTGTTGTTTCCCCTTTTTCTCTTTTTTCTCACCTGACAAACTGTAACTAGAACTAGAACTATAACTATAACTATTAAATGACTGGGACAACAGAAAGTGTTTTGTTTCTATTTTCCCGCCTACGCAAGCTTAGCGAGCTCGGCTCCAACAGTTTCCGTTTTGTTTTCATAACTGTCCCCCATTATTTCAGAACCGTCTGAAGTAGAGCTTGTTAGCTTAAAAGAAGCAAGATTTAAACAAACGGTTTCAGTATTTTGACTTGCTTTTGTACTTTTTAGAGGAATGAGTTTTGAAAAAAAAACATTATTCTCCCAAAGCTTATTTCCAAAAATTTTTCATATAAGTTGAAATCATTTTCAGGTTCATAACGGGAAGCATTTGAAACGATAGATATATTTGTTCCATGGAACGCGCGTTGCTTAAGGTGACTAAACAATAAAAAAAGAATTAAAACTTTGCTGCAACACTGATAGTTTTCCCGAGTAATTTCTAATAAATTTGGCACTATTTTCAATGGAAGCTGCAAATGAAGTAATGCTTGTTTTGTTATTAGTGGTAATACTGAGGACCATGCTAATACTAATTGCTGGTTATGAAGAAAAATTGCAAATTTGCGATTATCGAAAAGATGGGAAAATTTGGTTTCTTAATTATCTTATTAGTTAATAATGGAATCCAAAAAATTATTATTAGACTAGTTGAAGTTTTTGTTATTGTTGTTTTGTCCTATATTGTTTCTTCCAGAATAAACAAAAACAAAAAAGTCTCCTTACGGATTTATTCAGTTTTTCTTGGGCTATCCAGTGATACCCCTTTTTATGTCTCCGCAAAATATATCGATTGGTCAGAGTTGACGCACCAAAAAAGAGGCTAGGTTCACTTAAAATTTCGCATCCATCGAACAGATTTGGATTATTTGAAGAAAAAGGGAAGAAGAGCAGAAAAATAAAGGGCTCAACTATCTGCGATCTCTCGTGAATAGAAAAAAACTTGAATAATCGGTTCAATTTTTTGAGCGTGTCTTCAGGTTATAGCATATTGTCTCTCTCCGCAAAAATTATCATTCGTAGAGAACTGATTGATGAAATTCTGAACCTTAAAAATAAAATTTTGAACAATTGGAACAAATAGTAATGATTGTTTCCTTTTCAGAGGCAGCTCAATCACCTTCTAGGCCGACTCCTCCAGCTCCTGTAGCCACGCCTCCTACTCCCACGCAAACTTCACCGTAAGTCACAAATGAAATTGAGCTTCGTTTTGAGTGAACTTTATAATTCATACAGAAATGTTTAAAAGGTATTTTGACAAAAAAAATAACTGTTGTGCCTTCAATCTAACTTGTTTTTGATTTTTCTCTGAACATTTCATATATTTCTTGAGCAGAGATCACAAATGAGGCAACTTTCTCATTGCAATTTTCGTTCAAACATGTTCGTGCTAGCATTATGTAAAAATTTTTGCGATGCTTTGCAGGGCAGTACTTCAAGTCCCCGACAACCAACCTAGAACCGCCTCAATTGAAGACGACTATGATCAGTACGATTCGGACGACTTCGACAGCGACGACTACGAAAGTGCGCCCAAAGGGGTCCCGATGCCGAACCGACAAGCCAACAAACCCAAACCCTCTCGCTCTCTTTTCTCACGACTTGCTAACTTAACCGGAGCTGCAGTTACCGATTACATTTCGGGTGTTAACATTCCAAGCGAGAAACCAAAGCGGTTCTTAGAAATTACCTTTTATGACGGACGACCCTTGTGGTCGCAAGCCGAGATCTTTAACATCAACTTTGGTCAAAGACAAGATGGGTCAAAAATCGGTGGGTTCAAAAAATTTCAAGTTTACGCCGTAACACCTACAAGCACAAATAGGTCAGTGCTAAGAAGATATAAGCATTTTGATTGGCTAATTGCACGCCTGCACGAGTTGTACCCCGAAGTCGCAGTTCCGGGTTTGCCTGACGCGAAAGTTACAGGGCACGATGACGCGTTCATTCAAGATCGTGAACAAAAGTTAATAGAATGGTCGAACCGAATGTCATCACACCCGATTATCAGTCAAAGCGATGTTTTCCAGCACTTCATAACCGTGAACGAAAAGAATGAAAAAGTGTGGAAAAGTGGGAAGCGGAAGGCGGAAAAAGATCCGTTTAAAGGAATGAATTCCTACCTCGCGGTCGACGGTGATCCGACAAATTTTAGCTATATCAACTCAAAACGGGTTTTGCCTGCTCTAGAAGCTTACACGAAATACTCAAGCGAGGTTGACAAACAGTCAAAAATAGCGATGCAAGCCTCGCGAAGCATAACCACAGTTTACACGGGAGGTTTGAAAGAGGGGTACAAGACTTTGGGCAAAAGCGTTTCGGTTCTCGGAACCCAGTTTAAAAAAGGGCTTTCTGGGAATTACACTGATTTGATTTATTTTCCAGACATGACGGGTCTTGGCAGCGCGTTTGAAAGTATCGGTGCTTGTTACCAAAAAATATCAGAAATGCACACCGATCAAACGGAAAAAGATTTCGAAGTTCTCGAAAACGCACTTTGGGTTCATACGGGTTGTATAGAGCATATTCCGACGATGCTTAAAATGAACCAACAAGCTGCTGATACGTGTACCAAAACCGCTGCAAGTGATCAGAACTCGATTGAGAGGTTAACCAAGGTTCAAGCGGCGACTTTGGCTGAAATCAATCACCTTCAAGTTAATTCACCGTCTCAGTATAAAAACATGATGCGAACGGCTTTGCAGGAACAGATTAAGTTCTACAAGTCTTTGATCGCTGTTTTGGAACCGCAACTGCAGGTGCTGGAGGGCGTCCAGGTGTAAATAAACAAATAAACAAGTAAACAGATGAACAGAAATCCATAAAATTGGGAAGCTTTTCGCTTTATTGATCCCCCCCCCCCCAGATTATAACTTTGATTATTATGGTATAATTGCAATGATTCAGGGGGAATCTATAGGTGCTTGATCAGCTAAGTGCCGGGGGGTGGGGGGGTGTGTTAATATGATACGAAAGAGTCCAATTGTGAAATGAAATAATTGTGCTATAATTCTATTTGTTGGTATCAAATTTTAATTCCATGAATGAAATTTCTCCTTGAGGTATAGAATATAAATATGTGCTTCTATTTGTAGTTTAATCAAACATTCTGATTGCTCATGATTCCATGTTCTATAGATTTTTCTGATTCTGAATAAATTTTACTCAATTTCTGATCATTTCAACATTCTAACAGCTGGTAGAAAAGGCTTGATCATCAACAAAGCTACAAGGAACCTTATTGACAAAGTGCTCTCCTTATTCTGATAATGATCTCACGCGACTTGTATTCTGAATAATTTTTTGTTCGCTCATTCTAATGTGATCTGCAGCGCCAAATAAGGTAATGCCCTCACGCTATGCTTTTCAAGAAATCAATTTACGTGAAAAAAAAGCTAACGTACGTGAGTAATATAGATAAATTTGTATGATCGGAACAAATTTTCCCGGTGTAACAGACAAACATATTTCAATACAAAAACATAATAATTGCAGGACTGTCTATTGCTTTCTTTATTAGTACGATTATATCAAATACAATCTCTTTTACCCGAAGAGAACAAAATTCGCAGAAAACATATCTTGAAATTTGACTACATCTTTTGGACCCGAACAAACCACCCCTTTTTAAGATTTATGTTGAAACTGGACAGCAGCAAGAGACCTTTGTGATGATGAAGTGTTACTTTTGGATTCGAGGAAAAGAAATTTCATTAGGGGTGCGCACGGCCGAAATAAACTGGTGAGATCAAACCAATTTCTCCCCCTCCTCTTTTTTTTCTGGCTTCATCAATTTGACAACAGTCCCATGGTTTCAGGCAAAAACGAAATTAACGGAAAGAAACAAAAAATATGCGATTTTTGTAAGAAGCTTCTTATCGTTAACGTTAGAAGAAAAACAAACAAAAAAGAACTCTGTTGCGATTTCTGTAAGAATTTTTCGTTAACAACATTGAAATTAGGAAAAACAAACACGTTAGGAAACACCTAGTCATTAAACATAAACACGACAAGAAAGAAAAAGACGGTTAAAAGCGATGGAAATTCCCTAATTTCGGATATTGTTGACATGCCTTCCATCTCCGCAAAAAAGAAAGCCGCGGAACTTAGACAAGAAAATCAAAATTCAATCCTTTGGAATGAGATCAATACTTCGTCAGTTTTGACAAAACAAATACAATATTTAATAATTGATGATTTTGATTTGCCTTTTCGAGTTTCTACACATACAACACTCTTTTACCCTGATAAAAAAGGGAACTTATATGAAGTAGTTGTACTCGACTATCAATCAAACAAAACACCAATACGATACGTAGACTGGGGCCCAAACTTTGACGAATGGGTATACTGTAGATCAATTTGGGCCTACTCTCAATTTAAGAGTCAATTGTCAACAAGTAAGAACATTCCCCATGATATTGCAACCCGCATTGACGAGATAGTTTCTGCTACAAACAGCGGAGGTTTTGGCGGAAGTAAAAACTCAAAAAACCCATCATGTTTGGTCCTAAACGCCCTCCCAGACCTTGAGATTATTTGAGAGAAAAAAAGCACCAACACTTCTCTCTATACCTTTGAAGATCCGGCTAAGAACGTCTGACTAGCTTACACTTATCATTGAAGGCTGTGTTTCTCAACCAAATTCCCCAGGAAATTGGAAAAGATTCTTTGCAATTAGCAAGTGCATTCGGCGCGCTAGCAACAGAGAGGGAAAGAAACACAAACAGCAGCAAGAACAGTTCATGTGAAGTAGATTTGAGCGTTGGAAAAATTGCGATTATGCTGAGCTATGTTTCGAAGCAGCCTCAATGAAACAATCCAAGAAATTGAATCATGACCCATTGGAATCACCTGCAGTGCGTGCAAAGTCTCTCTGCCTTTAAAACCATTTTGGACGTGCAGCAAAAATATTGTCTTCGGATGGAGAGGCCCCTGATAATAAAGAAACGCTGAAAGAGTTGATGAACTTGCATCCTCCAGAAGAAATGCCACCAAATGAAACTAATGATTACTGTAGTTATGCTTATCAGTTTGACGAAGCGTCTGTGTTTAAACAATGGTAATCTTTCTCAAACTTCACAGCAGCCCGTCCAAAATTAACCCTGAGCACCTTCTACATGCCGTAACGTGCGCACTCCCCAATCAGACAAACAAATCTATTCCAAGCATCACATGATTAAGGAATTTGGCTACCAGAGGGCAGCTCCCCAGTTTCGTTGCAATCAAGTTTTTGCTCTGCTTCGATTACAGCGCTGAAAAAGAAAAAAAGAAGGTATACGGCCAATCGCCGTAGGAGAAGTTTTTTGACGCTTCAGAGCAAAATTTATTGCGCAAGAGGCCAGTTCTAAGGCTGTTGAAATTTTTCATCCAGACAACTTAGTGTGGCAGTTAAATGCGGTGCTGAAGGGATTGTACATGCACCAAAATAAACTTTCAAAAGTTAATGAACAAAAAAAAGCGACCCTATTTCAAATCGACTTCAAAAATGATTTCAATTCCATTACGAGAAGCAGTGTGTTAGATGCAGCTAAAAAATTCATTCCCGTTTCAGCCCTTTTGCTTCTTGTTTGCTATTCTTAGCAAAGCAAGCTCTTTTTTAATGCAACTCACATTCGAAGTCAGTCAGGAGTCCAACAAGGAGACCCGCTGGGGCCCTTACTGTTTTCTTTAGCTCTTTGGCCTATTATCAAAGAACTCAACAAAAAGTTAACAAATCTTACGCAGAATTCTTGGTACCTTGATGGAATTATAGCAGAAACGGAAGAGGAGCTATGTGAATCATTAGAAATTTCATCAACTCTTGGCAACAAGAGTGGCTTTGAACTCAGAAGAGACAAGTGCGAGTTGTGGTCCACTACAGTTTTTAATGCTGTCGATAGCAGGATTAAGCGAAACAGCCAATCAGGAATCGAAATCTTGGGCGCATCAATCGGAACACCAACTTTTGTTGCAACTTGTTTAGAGAAACGGGTTAAAAATCTCGAAAAAGTAATAAACAATCCAGGCTAATTAGAGGACCCTCAGTGCGCTCAAGGATTTTTGCGTAGCTGTCTGGGTGCACCTAATTTGGTGTATTCGTTGAGATGCAACACTCGGCCCCTCGAGAATAACAACATACTTGAAAAGTTCGGTCATCTCCAGCAGACAACTTTTGAAAATATATTGGTTTCTGTAATCAGCAATAATTCATGGGACCAGGCATGCCTGCCAATATGTAAAGTAAGATAGTTCGACGTTCTCGAAGCCAACTCAAAGCTGCTTATGTTGGTTCCTTATCATAGTCAGCAAGCATAGTAGAACAATTTACTGGAGTGAACCCAACTCAATAACGTAATTTCATAGACTTAGCGGAGGAGTTTAGCACTTTGGGGATTCCTCATTTTACGCAACAGAAAATTCAAGAAATATTTGACAATACGCTCTAAGCAAACTTCTTGAAGATTAAAACTCTACCAGAGCAAAAGCTAGACTGTTATCTCTTTTCCTACCCCAATCCGGAGTTTGGTTGACGGCAGCACCTATCCCTGCTCTTGGCTTAAACTTTCAACCTAACGATTTTCGAACTTCTGTGAAATACCGTTTGGGTATTCCACTCTATGTTTCGGATAGGACATGTCCATTTTGCCAGTTAGCTGTTTTGGACATACTTGGAGTTCATGCCGTTCCATGTCACGGGCGTGGCTATATTTTCTCTCGTCATGACAGAGTACGAGACGCAATAATTGCAGCTTGTTCGTCAGCCAATTTTTCCCCTGTATGTGAGCAAAAAGATCTTCGTCGGGATGACAATTCAAGACCAGGCGACGTGTATTTGCCCTTTTTTAGCAGGACAACCCTCAGTTTTAGACGTCACCATTACGTCACCTCAGCAAGCCAGTCTTATTTCAGATGCGGCGAGCACATGTGGTTTTGCTATAACCCTAGCGGAAGAGAGAAAGATTGGTCATTAGTACCAGAAGTGCAGCGATATGGGCATCCACTCCATACCATTGGAGTTGGAAACTTTTGGCGGACTGTCCGAAACAACGCAGAAAGCATTGAAAAAAATAGCTCCTTTTATCTGATAACAGAGGTTTCCAGCCCTCAGGTCTATCAGTAGCCTTCAATCGGCTCACTCAAGCGGTATCAATAAGTGCCATGCGAGGCTCAGCTACAAAGCTGATTGCAAGAGATTCGCATTATGAGCCAGAAATGATGGGGAATGTTACGGCTGCTATCTGACTACGTTTCCAAAATAACTTTACGTCGCTGTTTCGTAAATTTTTTAAGTCCCAAAATTTCAGATCAAAAATCAATCAAATATTATTTTAAACTCTCGTCTCGGTTGCAACTTGAAACTCGATGAAAAATGCTTTTAATGAAATAGTATTCAGATTTAACAAAGTATTCCACTGATTGGATTGAAACAATACAACTGATTCTTACAGCAATCTGAGCAACTTAAAGATTAACATTTTGGAACAATGTTTACAATCTAATTAAACAACAGCATAAACGTTAACAATTTGGTTTTTGAATTATCAAACAATAGATCTAAACTTTAGAAAAGCACGGTATATGAAAAAAAACACAGAATGACATTAGTACAACCTTTGAAGTCATATAGATTGATTAAACATACCAAAAAATTTGAATAATCTCTATAAAATTGAACAAAATTACAAAATTCAAGCTGTTTAAGGCCAATAGCAAATGAATACCGGAGACTGCCATTAAAACTTTCAATAATTAAACATGACATTTTAGCCCTCACTATGCTCAATAGAATGAATTAAGAATAAATAAAGTTAATTTCGTTGCTAAATACTTCAAATTTAAGCTCAAATTTTGGATTTTCGCATACGGTTTCTTTTCAAAAATGTTTGTCAGAATTTGGGCAGTCTTTTGGTACTGTTGTACAGCTCGTCGGAAATGAAGGTCGAAATTCTTCCCCTCTATGTTTCTATCTCCCACTTCACCTTCAAGGTAAAAATTCATTTTGAAGAAAGTGTTAGTGTATCATATGTAAAGTAACAGCACATTTCGGGGAAAATGACAACTAATATAATATTCAATCAGCTGGAGACTACTGATAAATGATAAACACTTAAAGCACCTATATGTACACATGTCGGGAAAACAAATTAGAATATTACATAATGAAACAATGTCTAACTCCAACATAGCCGGCCCAGTTTTTGGTCATTTTCGAAAAATAACATCATTTGCGGTCACTATTGACTGATATAAGTTTTATTACTGGTCGTTTTTGAGATTTCAGTGGTGTTTTTATCAAAGTTGCTCTTACATTCTGATCATCCTTCCTCAACTTTACCCAAAGGAAAGTTGAAGGGATGAGTATGCTTGTCGGTTATCCAAACATAACCTCTTTTCTTGATATCCTCTAGTTTTTCCTTCGCCCATTTGTTCCTCTGTTGCAAAGTAGGAAGTAACTCGTTCATCAAACGATTCCAAACTACAACTAGGATACTGTGTTGGTTACGAAAGAGCTTTTTGTAGCTATCTGGTGTTCCAGAAAACAATGCAGTCGGCCAATTCACGTTAACTTGACCAATTAAGAAGTGATTTGTTGTTAAAAGCTGTAGATCGGAAACGTCACTGCTAACATCAGTAAGTGGACGGTTGTTTAGAAGTTGTTCCACGATACACAATACCATTCGCAACCTGTCCTTCTTCAGGCTTTGCTTTTTCAAGACATTAAATAGCTCTTTTTGCAGGATTGTACCAATCTTTCCCAAACTCCACCAAAGTGAGGCGCTGCTGGTGGATTGAAAGACCACTTGATGCCCAACTGCGATATTTTGACTGTGAATTCATCCCCTTGAAGCTCGGCGAAGGACACTTTGAACTCTCGCGCTGCTAAGAATTGATGGACAGCATCAAGACATGAAGCGTGTCCAAACTGTCAACTAAGTCGAAGTGCACTGCTCGTATACTTAGGCACGTAAACAGGCATACCCATTTCTTTACTGTCCGTCGAAATATCTTTACTTTGAAAGTTCCAAAATAATCAACGCCTGTGTTTGTAAATGGTCGTAATTGTTCATAACTCTGTCGATCGGAGGATCGCTTATTTGTGGTGGCTTGATGCTTGCAAACAATCGGCACTTTACAGAGTTGTGTTTAACTGATCGGAGGGCATTTCGTAACCCAATTATCCAAAACTTGTTTTGGATTTCGTTTCTAATATACTCGACAACCTCGTGGTGAAAGACTTTGTGCTGATAATTCAAGTACAGCTGAACTGCTCTGTGCTTGCTGGGCAAAATAACAGGATTTTTTGTTTAATACGGCAAATTTGCTTTATGGAGTCACCCTTTTGCTCACAAAATGCCGTAGAGTTGATCAAGAGTACCAATAAGACAATCTTACTGTTTGGCGAAATCGTTTTGCTAGACAGAAGAAGTTTTCTTTCTATTTCACAGCTTTCCATCTGCACAATTTTACAGATGACATCTTCAGCCTCCTTTAACAAATCGTAAACCGGCTTGGATTTATGCTTCAATGACAAAATCCACGAAACTGTTCTGCGCAATCGGTTGAACTGGCTGAAGTTTTCCCAGTTCAAGATATTTTGACTATCATCCTTCGCTATGAACACATTAACGTCTATATTTTGCTCAACTGGGTTCTGGTTGTCGTCTTCTAAAACGATTTTGAGCCACTTGGGGCCTTCAATCCAGTTACCTCTCGAAACATCGTCAAAACTAATTCCTCTCGTTCGTAAATCGGCTGGATTCTTCACACCCGCAAGATAATGCCATTCGTCAACTCCTGACGTGTTCAGTATTTCTGCAACACGATTGGCTACAAAAGTGGGTTGCTTAACGTTGCTTGACCTGATCCAGTGAATTAATGTTGTGAAATCTGACCACATAAACGTTTTGTGAAAATGTAGAGAATGCTCTGTGATGATAGCATCCTTCAATCTGTTTCCAGTGACTGCTGCCAATAACTTCAGTTTCGGAATTGTGTGATGTTTCACTGGAGCAACTCCTGCCTTGCCCATGATGAACGAAGCTTCTCGTTCTGCTTTTCTGGTTTCGGTAACAAGGTGATCTATAGCACAGAAGGCATCTTCGAGGCGTCACCAAAAACAAGCAATTCAATTGTGACGTTTTCATTGCTTGTTTGATACCATCTGCTCACTTCAAAAGCTTCACCGGCATTCAATTCAGCAATCCAATCGGCAAACTGGTTGTTCAAGTTTTGTCAAGGTAGGAGTCCCGTTGTTGTCCTCTCCTTTTACATATTCCTAGGAATCGTAATGAGTCAAAAGCACTTGAAACAAAGGATAGGACCTTGCGCTGTGTCTATCTGCTCTCTAGATCATAATCCATACCTCTACAAACTTTGAGTGCGTCAGAGACATAATTCCATTCGAGACCAAGTATTGTCCAGGAGTTATCATGAACTTAATTTCGGTCGAAGTTCTTTGCCCATTTTGTGAGTTTGAAACCGCCTTTTGCCGAGACTCTGTTAACTCCAGTTTGATATCTACTGCTGTTTTTTTCACTATTCAGGGAAGCTAACAAGTCAGTCAAATAAAAATAATGTGAAGCGATTTGACTGGAACGCTCAAATACGGGTGCATTATCCAGAGCGCATCGTTGAAGGGCAAAATTTGCACATGTTGGTGATGACTTAACTCCAAAGATGTGCCGACTGTACTGATGAGTAACAAATTGATCGTTTTCGTCTAAACAAAGAAATAGCAAAAATATTCTGTCTTCAGGCTTGACCTCAACTTGAAGAAACATTCCTTCGATATCTGCTTTCATCGCAAACTTGTTTTTTCGAAATCTTGAAAGAATGCCAATCAAACTCGTCAACAGGTCTGGTCCCGCTAAGAGCATATCATTCAGCGAGTAACCACGAAACTTTCTTGCTGCATTGCAAACCCTCCTAACTTTATCTGGTTTGTAGGGATTTAAAATTGGATAATGTGGAATTTACCACACAAGATCGTCCCGAGTTGAGGAAAGTTCATCAGAAGATAGGATCGAAACATATTCTTTTCGCAAATCAGAAGCTATTGTTTCACTGTAATTTGTTTTGAGTAGTGAGGCGTTGTCAAGCCGTCATTTTAGTCCTCGAAGTAGTCCCCGTGCTGACGCAAAGTTGTTCGTCAAAGCTGATTGATTTCCGTTCCACAGCAAACCAAAATCGTACCCATCCCCATTAAACTTCAGCGTTAAGTTCAGAATTTCTGCTGCCAGCTAATCTTCTCTGCTCCTTTTGTCAGCAACCATTGAAGTGCTGTATGACTCCATATCCTACCATTTCTTGACAACCTCTGCTAATTTGATGTCATCTTCATTGGCAACATGACAAGCCGCACCACTTAAACGGATTTCACTCACTGGAAGTGGGCAATTAACCGTCCATCCCAGTGGAAGCTTGACTGCCCATGGTTTGTTTTCTCCGCCACTTTTGTACTCCAGTGGTCGAATCAACCCGTAGGCGTTTTGACCTAAGTTGATTGTCACTTTCTTGAGGTCAATTTTTTTAAATCCAACGCTTTTCAGATACGGGTATTTCTGCTTCATTTCATGGACGTTGTACATGCTTCTGCCAATTTCTAGGTTTTTCTGTCTATTAACCATTAGCCGCTTTCCTTTACTTTTAAGGCTGGTAAACGCCCCAATTGTAACTTGCACTGCCTGACATGAAATACTTTGTGTACCATGGTTTTCCGTCACTTTTAAAGTAATTGTTTCTCCGTCTAACTGGAGTCTGTCCAAAAGATCTTCGTCAACCCACGTCTGAGTTGAGCCTGTATCACATGCTGCAAGAGTGTCTTCAAACTGTCCGTCTTGACCGAAAATTCTCACTCGTGCAACCTGCATGGGACCTCTTACTGACCAATCACGCAGCAAAGGATTGTCCAAGAGAAAAGAAATGTGGAATTGACAACTGTGAGAAGACTAACAACAGACTTTTGCATCTCAAGAAGAAATCTGACGTTTCATCAGTTTTCGCTAACTCAGAAAGCACGAACCTGAGTTACTGGTCAAGTTCGTGATTTCTGACTTTACAGAAAGTGATGAAACGTCAGATTTCTTCTTGAAACGCAAAAGTCTGTTGTGAGTCTTCTCACAGTTGTCAGTTCTACCTTTCTTTTCTCTTGGACAATCCTTTGCTGCGTGATTGTCGGACAAACAAGCAAAGCACAATCTCTCTTCCTTTGCAACTTTGTATCGATCTTGCGTTTTCATATTCTTGAACTTCTCGCAGTTCCAAATTCGATGGGCGGCGTTACACAGCGGACATTTTGAATCAGTGCTGTCTTTGTCATTGTTCGAACTCAAAGTTGACTCTCCTGACATCGGATTTTTCCTGAAATGAAACCTTTTTCCATATTTGGAGGATAGAGTATCCAATTTGGAAATTTTAGGACCACTGCTCAAAAATTGTTCATGTATTTGAGATACTTGTTGCAACCATTCGTTGAATTGAATCTTATTTGCTGCGCGCATTGCCCTAGCTGCTGATTCAATGAACGCAAACCATATTTTTTTGATGTCCAAAGGCAATTTACTGATAGATGGGTACATCAAGATTATTGGATGAAAACAAATCGTTTGACTATCCAAACTGCTGTAAAATATTCAGAAACGATGAAACTCTGTCGGCAAATTCAACGAGTAGTGCGATGTCATTGAACCTGATTTGACTGAAGTTCTGTATTTTGACCAACTGAGACGAGACAATGTGATGAGTTTGACCAAACTTTCTTTGCAAGGTGTTCCTTACATGATCATACATAGCACCAGCGTAGCCCATTCCATTGACACTGCTCGTTTAGCCTTTCCAACTAGAAGGGTTTTCAGGTGACTCATCTTTTCGTCCTTGCTGATGTTACTACTGTCATTTGTAGCCAAAAACATTCTGGCCAATCCAAAGGGTAGCCATCAAATTCTCTGAGCTTCAACATGGGCAAGCTTCTCTGACTGCTTGCTGTAGGTGCAATACTAAATTTAGGACTTTTGAATGAAGAAGACATCTATGAGCTTACAAATTTTCTATTGTTATCGTGTCGGTAAAATTGCGAAAGACTCGAATGGGCTCGAACGGATTTTGTACTCGAACGGATTTTCGTAACCTTCTTCGGAATTGCCTTGCTTTCGATAGTCCTCTAACTGCTGGACATAGGTTTTATGACTTTTTCTCGTGTCGCTAAATCTTGGATTGCAAATCAAATGGGTTTCAATATGTGGTTGAAATCATCCACTAGATCATTTCTACTCTTGTCTACTCTTGTCTACACTAATTTCTACACTGATCGTTATGTACCTTTATGGGAATCGATGAAGTACCTGTGGTTGGAGAACTCGGGAAATCGTTCGTTTTGTTCTCATCTTTCTTCGTTTTCTTGAATATCTTGTCCGTAAACTATCCTCTTTACTTCTTTGGTGTCCGGGTCGAATAAGGCCCAACAAATTGTTACGGCTGCTATCTGACGACGTTTCCAGAATAACTTTACGCCGCTGGTTCGTAAATTTATTAGGTCCCAAAACTTCAGCTCAAAAATCAATCAATTCTTATTTCAAACTCTAGGCTCGGTTGCAACTTCAAAGTCGATGAAAAAATCTCTTATTGAAAACGAATTCAGATTTAACAGAGTAATCCACTGATTAGATAGAAACAATGCAATTGATTCGGACAACAATCTGAGCAACTTAATAATTAACAACTTTCAATGATGTTTACATTATAAGTAAACAACAGCATAAACGTTAACAATTTCGTTTTTGGATTGGCAAACAAAATTGAATTTTAGAAAAGCACGGTATGTGAATGGAAAAAACCCAGAATGACATTAGTACAACCTTTGAAGTCACATAGATTGATTAAACATACCAAAAAATTTGAATAATTTCTATAAAATTGAACGAATTTATAAAAGTCAAGCTGTTTGAGGCCAATGGTAAATGTCAAACACCGAAAACTGAAATTTAAAACCTGGAACATTTGACGATGATGTTTTAGCAGTCATTTAGCTCAATAGAATGAGTTAAGAATGAATAAAATTAGCTTCGTAGCTAAATGCTTAAAATTTTTGCTTAATTTTGAGATTTTCGCATACGCGTTCTTCTCAAATATTTTTGTCGGAATTTGGGCAATCCAATGTTATTGTCTCCCCTCCCCCTATGTCTCTATAAATACTTCAAATTTAAGCTGAAATTTTGGATTTTCGCATACGGTTTCTTTTTAAAAATGTTTGTCAGAATTTGGGCAGTCTAATGGTACTGTTGTACAGCTCGTCGGAAATGAAGGTCGAAATTCTTCCCCTCTATGTTTCTATCTCCCACTTCACCTTCAAGGTCAAATTTCACTTTGAAGAAAGGGTTAGTGTATCATATGTAAAGTAACCGCATATTTCAGAGAAAACGACAACTAATTTAATGTTTAATTATTTGGAGACTACTGATAAATGATAAACTCTTAAATTACCTATGTTTACACATATCTGGTTTAAAAATTAGAATATAACATAATGAAACAAGTTCTGATTGCAGCGGGGAATGTCGCGTTTAATTATGCCGCCACGCCCAATGAGAGGGTCAAAAAAGTCCGGTTCAAGAACTCACTAACCTCAAGTGATATAGGACTCACCTTATGAAAAGGGAGCCCTTCTTTGTTCAAATGTCACCCAATGAGTGGGAACTTCAGTTAATTTTACTAGTTTTTCTCCTCATCCATCAGCACAGAAACTTCGAAATCACCGAAGGAAACGAATTTTCTCAAAGACATCTAACTGAATGTACTACTCCTCTTTGCGTTCTTACCCGATGATGTGGGGAGAACTTCAGTAAATGAGCCATTTCAGGAAAAGCATTCACGATTTGTTAAATCCTTCAATCACGAGTTTTTGTTCATACCTGACCGAATTGGGGAGAATATTAACGAAAATTTCACAGGTGGAATTTTGAAATGGACAGTTGAATTTAGAATTATTGAACTGTTGATCTGTTGAATTATATACCATAGTTATGATAACCAAGTTAAATATAAATATTATATTAAATTCAGTTCTAGTTTTTGTTTCTGTTTTTGTTGAAGTAAAAACATTTCGTTAAAATCCAGTTTCCATTTAATTCTCTATAAAAACTCTGTCAAAGAATTAAACATTAAAGGGGAACATGATTTACTAGCAATTAAAATAAAGAAAGTTTACAAATACATAAAATTTCGAATTTGCATCAAAATTTTACCAGCAATAAAAAAACGATATGAATTTTTCAAACGTTTGGTTGAATCAAATAATTTTGACGCATTTCAAACATACAAGCAATTTAAATAATACTAGTCACAAAGCAGCTCAAACGGTTCTTTTACAAAACAGTTAGTTTTTTGGAGACTATGTAAATTCTTCCTAAGTTTAAAAAAGATTTGGTTTTCTTTAACTCTATTCGACATCATTTTTTGCGGGCAGAATTATTTCATCACTCCACAGATCAGGTAACAAATTTCAGAAGCAGAGTTCGTTCTCAAAAGCAAGTAAAATTCAAAATCTACCTTAAAAAACGACACACTTACTTTACAACTTTGTATTTTCTAACCAAAAGTTTGAGTCGGATATTTGTGAGCGGTTTCTGTAGTCTTTGAATTCTCCATTTGTGAAACGAACTGATGAACCTTTGATGGCTGTATCGGCAGTTATATAAATTTAAGTATAAATGATTATGATTTGCTATTATGTATGAACGATTTATGAAAAAGTACATCCGGAAGATTCAATTTTTTTTCTCGGCAATACGCCACATTTTTGTTGAGTAATTTTTGCACGCCTCCAAACCACTAGTTCGGCAATTTGGCACCGGCTCTGGGGTGCGATGTGGTCTGGACTTTTAGGCATTAAGAAAAAACCAACTACATGAAAAACCTCAAAAATACCAAAAATTTTAATCAACTTCTGAAAGTACCAGTAAGAATATCCGGGATCATAATCTACAGTTCAATACAGTTACCTAGTTTTAAATGAAAAACATGTTCAGCAATCGCTCGTAATTGGCACGTAAGATTTGATCTGAAACAATGAATATCATGTGAAATTATCCGCAAAGTTAATTAAAAGTTTGTTTATTATTGAAAAATCCTGCTAATTGATCATTATGTCACAGAGCAAAACGAACTGAAAGCATAAATTGGCTACGATGAAGTTGTGTAATTTTGGTTATTTGAGTGTTTAAACATTGCATTAAATGTCATGTAACCGGTTTCTACTAGGTATAATGCATATTTAAATAAAGGTTTTCAAAGGTCTCATCGCCATTTTTTTTAGTTTTGCCCTTACGACAAGCCATATTATGAACAAGACGCCCAAAAATAGTTCATTTACAAATCACTTATCTATTTTGCGACTCTGTCAGTTTTGCATACGCTTAAGAAAACAGTGGTTGTTCATTGAGTTTATTTCATATCCTTTTCCGCAGACCAAATCCTCAAACAAGGAGTCTCGTTAATGTGCGCTCGAACATGATGTTCCAACCCGAGCTCATCTACATTTTTGACTTAATTGTCCACCAAATGAAGACAAAAAAAGATGTTTGAATTAAAAAAATCTCTACACACCCCGAATTACTAATTGAATTACATGATGCCATGCTTCATTAAAGCGCTCACGAGATCTGCCAGTTAAAAACTTAGCTACTTTACTTTTTCCTAACTAACCACGATTGTGCTTTCACTAAATTAAACAGCAGATGGGGTTTTCCATAACGGGACTAGGTAGAAGGTCGACAAAAAGGAATAATGAGGCAAAATTCAAAAAATTCAATAAACATTCTTCAAAACGTTTCATAACTTCAAACGTCTTAAAAACCCCTAGCCTTTACCAATATATTTCTTGCTATATTTACTGAAAAGTCCAAGATATGACCTAAATTTGTTTACACTAAGCCACAGAAACGAACTAAAGTTGAATAAAAACTAAAAAAAGAACCCAAACAAATTATCGAAGCAATTAAAATCATTAGCTTTTATCTGAATATGTTTCTCTTATTTCAAGCGTTATTTATGTTACTCCAGCTAAAATTATACTGAACAATTAAATAAGTTCATTCGGTCCTCATTTGAAATTCACTGGGATCTGTTATTACTCGAATATGCCGAAAAAAAACCTCAAAAGAAACTCAAATATTGACCACTCACACAAGGTTCGTTAAAAAGCATATCGTCAAACCAACACAAAATCAGTTACGACACAATATCAATAAATACGTTAACTTTTGAAATACATGAAAATGAATGTGACCTCTCAAAGATGAGAATAATTTATAAGCTGACGAAAAGAACAACAGAAACAGAAAATTTTGAATCTTTTGAAAACAAATAATATCATAAACTTTAGGATTAGGATTATTCACTATAAAATGAATGCGTTGAAAACCAACTTTCTTTCAATTCTCAATTAGTAGACTATGTGACCTCTCAGCCTTTTACGACTTCAAAAAGAATAAAGAACAGCAAAAACCGGCAAAGTAAAAAAAAATTGAGAGAGAAAATTATCGAAGCCATTAAAAAAGACTTTCTCAGTACAAACGTTGTTTTTAATTAACTTTAAAACAAGAATGGTATGGTTTTGGGTTTAAAAATTTGACTTCAAAAAATCAGGAAACATGAACAAGTGTATCAAAACCACTAATTTTTGAAAAAGCACGTAATATCATGCCATTAAATTCAATAGCTTTCAACGAAAAAATACGCTGAGTTATGACTCGATGGGAAGTCTATGATGTTTGTCATCCATAAATCATCAACAAAACATCGCAATAAGTCTTTTGGATATGAAAACAACAACAAAAACAGGTAAAAACCCAAAATTCAATAGAGAAATGCTAGAAGAAGGCTCGGAGCCATTTAAATTATAAGTTTTTCTCTGAATACGTTCTCTATGATTCATTCCAACGTCTTTTTTAAGCAGATGGACGCTATCAGTTTTGAGAAATTGTTACAAGAGTTTAAAAAGGAACCAAAATAATGAAAAAAATTATCCAACAATTTTTTTTAAATTATGAATACTCGTGGCATCGAAAAATCATAATAACCAAAAATTAGAATTCAAAATGGCTATCAAGACTAAATTTGGGTGCAGTAGAGAGCAAGCAGGTCCTGTTTTTAAAGAAGTGAATTACAGTTCGAAAAAATATGTTTAAGATTGGCGAATGTTCAAAAAAATTCCAAATACTGTTTTTTAATTTCTTAACAGCCATTAGCTGTCCACTTTGAGCACTAGATAGTTTCACTAAGTGCTCATTAGGAAATCTATTGCAATTTTTGTCAACAGGTCTAAGCTGTAGAACTACAAAAAATCAGTAAAATCTCAAAAAGAATATCGAAATTTCAGTAAAATTTACGAAAAGTCAGAGTAGAAGCCAAAAGAGAACAAGAGCGATTCCTGAAAACAAAATTTCTGTTCATTGAGCTTCATTTTACTGTAATTTAATTTCGTCATTAACAGAATCTTGATATGAAAAGTGACTAGACTAAAAGCGACTTAAAAACAAAAAATTGTGTGAAAAATAAAAAAAACAGCTCTAAAAGAGAATACGAGTATTTTTTCTGATAGTAAATTTACACATGAGACCAAAACGAGCATTTTTGTCGTATTTCATCTATTAGGAATGCAAACTTGTTTCAATCAGTACCGTGAAATGTAATTTTGAATTATTTTTTTTAAAGAAAAATTTACGAAAATTAAGCTAAAAGTGAAATAAATCTTGACAAATGTCCACACAAAACTTTAAACCTCGATAACTCCTCCGAAAAAAAACTAAATTAAAAAAACCTATTTTGGTTTTGAATTCTACGCGGGACGAGTTTTTTTTTGATACCACACACATTTCTCAACAATGAATATATCGATCGGCTGAAAAATTGTATGAACAAAGAAAACCCATTGGAGTATATATTTCCTCCTCCCACAAGTAGGGTTGGAACAATTAATTCGCAGATCCGATCACTAATTGCAAAGGAGATGTTTGTTCATTCGTTTTGCTTCAAAAGCTTTGGACGGCATCACTTAAAATGAAGACGAAATCACCAGTCCTCACGAAAAAAGTAGTACAACTTTTGTACAACTGAAGTAAGCCGTTGTGTTCAATAAGAAATTGAACTGAAGTCAAGTTTCAGTTTTTCTTTTCTTAAAAATTGAGGCGTTGGTACACAACCCCACTCATGGTCTCATTCCTTTATTTTCCGAAACCATGGCAAACTAAACTCTCCTGTTTTCATTATCTTTTCGCTGCCTAGGATAACCCATGGAATCAAAACTGACATGATTTTAATTCTGAGGTAGTCGTTAAACATAAAGTTTCTATGTCATTGTGTCTATTTCTTTCGTTTTTAACTATGCATTTTTGAAATGTGTTTAACTTTATATGTCAAAAATCTTGATTTCAAGACCACTAATTTTTCCAGCTGTCTGCCCACTTCTCGTTCTAAAGTTTCTAATGCATCAGATGTTTTGTAATTGACGACTTTATGGCCATTTTGACGAGAACAGTTTGGAAAATGAGTTAATTATGATGCTTTAATGATTTGCATTAGATATTTTTTGAACTAAGCAAAAGTTTGTTCCGACCCACATGTGAGGGGAGGAACTATATACTCAAATGGGGTTTTTTTGTTCAGACAATTTTGGCCGATCGATATATTAATCGTAGAGAGCTGAGGGTATCATTAGAAAGCTCGTACAGCATAGATTATGGAATTAGAAAGATTTTTCTGATATTCGTATTTTACGGAGAGTTTTTGAGGTTTAAAATTTTGAGAAAATTAGAGTGAATTCTGTTGTTTTTATTCACATTTTCCGTAATTTTTGACAAAACTTTTTTAACTTTGCTAAAACTCGTTAAAATTTTTAAAAACAATGTTATTGGTTTTACGGATAAGGATAGAAAAGGCTCGCCAATTAGTTTTGATTGAGCTTTAGGTTTATATTTTTGCTAAATTTTTCGAATTTATGACTTTTCTTAACTCAAAAAAGGTTCCAAATAAGCTTTTGTTTCCTACTTCGTTTATATTTGCAGGAAGTAGAGACCTAATACCTGCTGCCACAATCTTTAAAAATATCTAAAAAGACAACTGTACATTTGCTTCCTGTAGAAGTTCTTTGGAATTAAATGTTTGCTGGTTTTTGAAAAATTAACCTAAAAATTATACAAAATGTGGTTTATCTGTTTGTGGTTTATTGAGATATTTCATTTAATAAATAAAATTTTTTGCAAATATATGGACTAACTAACTGTTTTTGTCAAGGCTAGGGGTCAACTCATCATGGATTCTTACAATCAATAATTATTCGGATTATATTAGAGCGCGGTCTTTTTCAAAATCCTTTTTTTTGTTTTTGGAGTTTTGTTTTTTTAATGTTGATCACTGACATGAATTATTTCAAATCATGACCAAATCTTTGACTATCAATCCTATTTACAACAAAATAGGACCGTCTGAAAATATATTTTGTCTTCAGAGAAATGCTCATAGTTTTTATGGCGTAGAAAATGTATTTTCGTATTTTTTTAATAGATTTCCTTTTGTTTTGGATACATTTGTAATTTTTTTGCAGCCACATGAGTACGTTTCATTAAAAAAAGATTGCAATGGGTTCATAAAGAGCTGCAGGTGAGCCTATACAATGCCTTCACTATCTAATGCCTCTTATGACTTTGAAAATATTTGTTTTAAGAGAATGTTAGTGAAGTTTTGAAATATCAAATTTTAATCCTCTTTGAGTCCACTTGTAGTTCAATCTCAATTTATAGAGTAAAAATTCTATTCGAAGCAGAGAAAGCAGTGCTCTTTACATTGATTTTGTTTTCAAGTAATGTTTTTTTTGGCTTTGTTACTACGAAATTTCAAGAAAGTTTTGTGAGTTTTTTCACTTTCTCCTTTATTTGAGGTAGTTATTCATTACCTTTTTAACTGATCATGTTAATTATAGCTCCAATTGTATATGAAAAATAGCGCAAAATAAACATTTTGAATGAATTCTTTGAATAGCTGATAGTTTTAACGACTGCGAAGCCGTTCTCTCAAAACTTCTTGGATTTGTGTCTCTGCCTGTAATTGTGGTTATTTTCGTTTTCAAAACGGCATATTCCTGTCAATCAAAAACCTTAATTGTTTCTATAGTTACAATGAATCTATTGACTGACTTTGGATTGGAGCTAAAAGATTTAATGACTTTCAATTAATTTTTTTGATAAAAAAGTTTTTTATTTCCCTATATTTGCATATTTTCCTGTATCTGGGGTTGTTGTTCGTTAACTTTGCAATTCATTACACTAAAGATAGTTCCTACTGGTTTTTTTGAAATGCGCAAAAGAACCTATTTAAAGTCTTCAGTGAATAGCCTATAGTTTTTTAACGGCTACGCATCCGTGCTCTCTCAAAATTTTCAGGATTATTTTTTTTGTTTTTGCCTCTAAATGTCGTTTTTTTGAGGTCAATCGATGTAGTTATGACGATCAAAGACTTTGAACGGTTCCAAGATGTTTTAATTGAATCTGTATTCTGATTTCAGTTTATAGTTAACGGTTTCAAAGGCTTTCAATAATTTTCTTTAAAGAAAACTTTTGTTATTCCCATTTTTTGTTATCTTTATTGTCAACAAGTATCTAAGTCCTATTCTTGACAGAACTATTCATTTTTCTGTGGCTCACATTATTTTTGCGGTAAAGTAAGTTTTCACTGATGTCTACAGAGCTTAGAAATGTGTTTTCACAAGAGTTTTGTATTTTTGATACTGGTCAGTATTTGTGGTTCTTTTTGTTGTCTTTTCTGCAAAGACACTTTACTTGGAAGACCCAGTTAAAATCAAAAAAGACTAAAGCAAATAATTTAATTGCTTTTGTCAGTTTAAATTTCCTAATGGCTTTTTAACATATTATAGATATAATGGCTTCAACACTGTGGCTTTGATAAGTTGTTTGTGGAATTTCTAGTTTATCCCTATCTGCTGTTTTTTGTCGTCCTATGTTTGAGCCTCAATACTAACCAGCACAACCGGATTCCTGAGCAGTTGTCAATTGATCTGTTTTTGTTTAAAGTTTAAGGATTTTTGAGGTTTGTCACTCTTATATTATTACTTTCGAATTTGTAGCTTGGTCTCTATAACGATAGGTTGCATCCTCTTTCCAGTGAACCAAGATCCAATCTTTATTATAGTTCGTTTTAAACCGATGGTTTCTCGGCTTTGGTACTACGCATTTTTATGAAAAAAGTTTGATTTTCGGAAAATCGCTCATTCTGAGTTTTCTATTTTCTTTCCAGATTATTACACGAATGGGTTTTTTTCCATTTGACGCTGTTAGTTTTGCAGTGGTCCGCCATTTTACGGATAACGACAAGTCTCAATGGCTTCACGTATAAATTAGCCTCCCGAATGAGCCGAGTTGATACGGAGTGGTTTCAATTAGTTTGAAATTGGTTGTTTTCAAAAAAAGAGAACTGTATTTTTGAACTTTGTCCTTTCTGCTCTTTATTGTCGGCCTGTCATCAAGTCGCATTATTGAGAGGGCTTATATCTTATCCAATGAACATCTAATGAATTACAGGTTGATTTTTTGAAATCGGGTTTTATCTGATTCGTTCTTCATTTTGTTATTTTCTGTTTTTTAAATGTTTTTATTGGGTTTTGGTTGTAATTAAGGATTGCTAGTATTTGTTTTTGGGTTTGTCTCGTCCAGTACTCTCATTGCTGGCAGGTCTCATCGGCTCTCTAACCCAGCTTTTTTTTCACTTAACTGTTTGCTGAAAGATATGGAGATTGTGAATCTTTTTTTCTCTTCTCATTTGGTAGACTAATATATCAAAACGTGGATGGGTGGGGTCGGAACATCATGTGCGAACGCAAGTTACCGAGCCGCCTTGTTACACAGTTGTAGATTTTTATCTAGATATCAGCAACTTACGTCATCTTTGAAACCTGAAGGTATTTTAAAATAATTTGGTTCTAAGTCTGTCGAAATCATTCAGGTTCAGTCACCAAAAAAATATGACTTTTTCTTGAAAATAGAGCTCGGAATATAATTCTAGAAAAATAAAACAATGACATCTGAATACAAACCGTTTCTGGTTAAAGCAATCACCTTTATGTTTTTACTAAAACCGTTCGAAAGTGATTGTACTCTCCCGGTGAAATGAAACTTGAAACATCTTGATAAGAAGCATGAGTGGGCTTATACTTTTCACGCCCCCCGGCGCACGTGCTATTTTTTATATAGTAACGTACTTTATTACAACATATAATTTGTAATTGCGAGGCGTGAAAAAAACACTGGGGGCCAAAACAGAATGGATCCCATTTTTCAAGCAAAACGAAGGTTGAACAAGAAATAACAAGAAGCTTCCTCTAGACAGAATTTTATTTGAAAACTAACTCATATCAGTGAGACTCTTTATGATTTATGGAATCAACAACATCTCAACAAAAAAATTCACTCATTAAAAAATTTTTCTTTTAAATTTTTCTTTCTGATAACACTGCTCCCGTGCGTATGTCAACTCCTGTTCACTGCGGAATATCACTAGCTTAAATTCTTCTGAAAACCGTCGCACGAATTTGCATAAGCCCCCTTTTGTGTAACTTCAACTTCACAAAATCTCTTTTTTTAAATAAACTCTCTCCCACAGACATTTTTGTTCCGACCTCACATTTGTGGGGGCGGGGGGAGCAACTGTATACTCAAACGGGTTTTTTGTTCAGTCAATTTTGGCCGACCGATATATTCATTGAAGAGAGTTGTGAGTGGTGTCAATAAAAAGCCCGTCCTGCATAGAATATAAAATTAAATTTTTTTTTCCAATTCGTTTTATCCACGGATTTTTCGAGATGTAAAAATTAGTGAATAGTACACCGATCTTCGTTGATTTTATTCACGGTTTCCGTTTTTTTGCCAAATTTTCGTCAATAATGCTAAAATATGATAAAATTGTCAACAAAATTGTTTTTATTTTTAAATTTAGAGATAAAAGAGAGGTGCTACAAAGTTTCTTCCAATATTTTTGGGTATTAATTTTGCTAAGTTTTCGAAACTTCAAGCTTCTTTTTAATTAAAACTTTAATTTTCTTAGGTTACTCTGTTTAAAATTGACCAAAATAGAGACTTGAAAATTGCCAGTAAAACTTTCTTGAACTACAAAAAACGGTCAATTTAACCTCCGTTTCCTATAAAAAGAACTCTTGAATTGAAACATTGCCCAATTTTCGTTGATTTGACTGATATGTATCCAAAACGCATCACTTATTCTTGATAAATTGAAATATTTCATTTCCCGAACACTCTGTTTCACAAAAATTTTGGAGAATTTTTCTTTTAAGTTTAACGCGCAGCTATATCAGTGCTAGATTTATTCTCTTGGTGGCATCTTACAATATAATTATTCGGATTGTATTGGGGCGTTAGCTTTTTTAAAACAATTTTGTAATTTTTGGTTTTTTTTTTATGTAAATTAACGACGAGAATGATTTCAAATCAAAAATCAAACAATTCAAATCCTGTTTAAATGAAAATGAGCTCAAATGAACATAAACTATATTAGCTTTTCATGGTGAGCTCATTGCTTTTATTGCTATGCAAATTGCTTTTAATAAACTTAATTTTAATTCTTGTTTTTTTGCCTGTATTTTTTTCCTCCACTCCCCAGAAATAGTCTCACTAATCAATTTAATCCAATTGGCGCCTTTACTTGTAGAGAGTAAAACTAAACTATGTATTTAATTAATATCTAACTGCTCTTATGAATTTGTATACAATTGTGTTCAGATGTCAGAATTGATTTCTTGAACTTTGCTTCCTTAAATCTTGCTTCTGTCAACCTGTAGCTATGTCTCAGTTATAAATTTGCTATCTTTTTAAGCGAAATCAGATTTTTTCTATATTGGTTTTGTTTTTAACTAATGGTCTCTTCGCTTTGGTACTACCAGTTTTCGATAAAAGATTGTGAATCTTACAATTTTGCGCAATTTTGAGCTCCTATTTTTGTTCAACTGACAAATTATTACATGAATTACAAGTCAACGTGCTAGGAGTGGACAATTGATGAGAACAAAGTCTTTGATTTCCCTTTTATTCTGGCGGATGCGAAATAGTTCTCTCGCGAAAATTATTAGAAATGCGAAATGGCGGATGCGAAATATTATTCTGGCGAATTATTCTGGCGAATGCGAAATAGTTCTCCGCAGAAATTATTAGCAAAAACTTTTTTATAAATTTTTACATGTATTTGTCGTCCTTTGTAAGTTGTTCGACAAATTGCGGATAACGAAAGGTCTCACAATCTCCCTCTCGATAGATGTATAAATGAGCCAATATAAAGATTTTATTTTGAGGCTAAAAGTTTAATGACTTTCAATTTAAATAAATTTAATAATAAAAGGTTTTTTTGAGTCTACCTTTTTTTGTTCTTGATTTCGTCATCACATTACTTTGTCTCATTTATGTCAGATGTTATCAACTTTTTGCTTAACCATACAAAGTTTTTTTAATGTTTATATTTTTTGGTTGTAAGGTTTAGAATCTGTCATGCTTTCAACAATTTTCTTATGTACCTTATAAAATTGTTCCTGGAATTGCTAGTTTTTACTCTATTCGTTTTGCAGCAACAATTAGTCTCACTTATTAGGAGACTAATTCGTTTCTAAGGACTTGCAAGGTGGTCCATGTTTATTTTAATTGAAAGCTTATGTTTCTATGATTTGCGATGAAATCTGTTTTTAAAAGTCAAAGAATTATTGAATTTTGTCAATTTTAAGTTATCTTTGTCAATATGTAGCCAGTATCTGTAAAAACAGATTGTATTTTAATTCCGCGCTGAAGTTCTTTATTAGCATTTTTCTGAATTTTTATGAGCGTTTCGTTTTCATCTATTGGTTCGCTGGCTTTGATACTACGCACTTTCATTTTAAAAACTCTAGTTTTGGAAAACTTTCCTGTTTTGAGGTGGCTTTTGTTCTCTTGCCGCAATATCGTATTAATGATGAGTTTTTTTTTCTTGTTGAAGGTATAGGAGTGCGCAACTAAAATTTTTTAAGGTTCTCAATGAATTGCTTATGGTTTTAATGCTTGCGACATTGTTTTCTGTTTGAAAAGGTTTGATTTTTTCGAAATTGGCTGTCTTTTTTGTCCTCTTTGCTGTCCTATAACTTTTCCGGATGATGATATGTATCACTTGCTTCCTCAAAAAGTATAAGTGAAAAGTTCTCAGTTGCTCCCTCATTTATATTTCAGAAAGAATAAATGAACCGTTTTTTATTATTACAGTTGATACCTAATAGTTTTAGTCACTTAGAAAATGTTTTTTTTGTGAAATATGGAAATTTATTTTTGAATTAATACCCTTTCTGCTCTCTTTGTCAAATTGTTGCAAAGTCTCATTAAAGTCAGGTCCATTGATTTTTTTGCAGTACACCTTAATTTGAATTGCTTAGGTTTTATCTCATGTCATCTTCATTTTGTTAATGTGTTTTCTTTTTAGTATAGCATCAACTTTTGGTTGTAATTACAGTTCGATGTTATTTGAAATTTTATTTTGTTTTTTCTTGTTTTATATTTTATGGCAGGTCTCATCGACCATCTAATGTGGCATTCATTTATTTATTGTTTAGGGTTTGCTGAATAATTTGTGAATTTTTGAATTATTTCTGTCTTTTGTTCATTGCGTAGACAATTAAGTCAAAAATGTTGATGAGCGGGGCGGAAACCTTATGTGCAAGCGCACATTACCGAGTCTCTTTGTTTCCACTAGTTTTAGATTGATCTTTGCTCAGAGAAATGGGTAAATCCGTTTTTACATTATTTTTTCAATATTTAGCTATTTGGCAAATCTTAGTTTCTGAAACCAATAAAAAATGTTCACAAAAACTTCAAGGACATTTGGGTTTTGCACTACATTCGCTTATTTTACACCTGCTGTTATTCTACTAGCAACGAAATCATCTATACTGTTTAAAACGCAGATTTTGGGCCCTGTTTATACTGTAAATTGAAAAATAATTTTTTGTAGAGCAGAAAGAGCATTATTTAACAGATGGGTAACGATGTTCATATTGTAACGTTTGCAATTTAATAAGAAAGTTCTTAATACAGTTTTAGTTATATTTTGCTCATTTTGCATTCACATTTTGGATTTAATAGTTCAATTCAAAAAGCTTTATTCATAGCCACTCAAAAGAGAATAACAACCGATGTCGAATGAGGGCAAAGCAGCCTAGCATAAAATCTGTTAAAAACTTGGAGAAAATGAACTCGATTGTAACAGATAATGAACTTCTTGCACTCGCAGAATTAAAAAACGCAGTTCTTTAGTCTTATGTTTAAAAGGGACTTAGGGACATGAAAGTAGAGTGTATGGTCGCCAACCTGGCCAAGTTATCAGTTTTCAGTCAAAATCAATTATAAATTTATGTGACATTATTTAAATCAGATTCTCTTTTACAATGATTTTCGGTAATTTCTCATGATTTGAAAAATTTCAGTTTGGGTAACAATGTAAACACGGCCAGAAATTTTGAACTTCATAATTTTTGGGTCGCTAGCAATTACATAATTTTAATTGATGATATCATTTTTTAAAGTTTACAAAATGAGCAGAAACGGCATAAAAAGAATTTGATTATCAAAGAAAGCAAAGTTTAGGTTGCTTTTTATACATTTTTTCTTGAACTTTGAAAGTTACATATGAAAATTTTAACGTTGAAGGTTGAAAAGGACTTTGAAAGTTGTAACATATTTATTTTGGTTACATTTTCAATAAAACGTAATTATAAAAGAAGGGAACTAAAAACGAAGCAAGGAACGGAAGAGAGTTCAAACTTGACAAAAAGAAGGTCGGGAAATGCAAAATAAAAAAACTGGATAAATCGATAGAACACGGTCATATTATTAAAACCCTAAATATTAAATATTTTATATCACATGGTTTTATTAGCTTCAGGAAAATATTTGTTACAGTGTCTTTTCATTACAAAATCATTCATCAGAAAATCTTTTCATTTTCTTATAACCTCAGAAACAGTGTTTATTATGCCAGCCATCTGCTGAATACAGAATTTGAAAGCTCATAGTGTTAATTTAAATTTAAGCATAAATCTTGTATCCATGAACATGGGGGGGGGCAAATTTAACGTAAATATCAGTATCATCGAAGAGCATTTTGAATTATAACCTGATTAGCACATGATAAAAACGACCGATCCTTTGAACAATTGCCCCTCCCCCAAACCTCCGCCTGCAAAAGTACGGTTATTCTTGAATTTCTTGAAGAGAATTGAAGCGAGCGATGTAATACCTAATCAGAGACTACCAATAACTTTACTATGTTGAATTCGATAGAAAAAAATGCCGTGCCATGGCAAATAGCCGACTTGGAATAAAAAGCAAAAAGAATGTCCCACGGGGGGATTGGTGGGTGCGCTTTGCCGCAATAACCAACCCACGATTTTTGAATTACATCCCACAGACCTTGAGAGGCATGGCAGCGTGAACAGCGGTCTACAATTGCGCTTCTTAAACTGATTTTTGGCTATATAAACTGTGGCCAAATTATATTGTGATAAAGTATAGCGCAGAAAGGGGGGATTCTCTACTAAGTACCTAACTGAGGAGAGGGGCAATTGTTGAAAACGATCCAAAACAATTTCTCATTTGATCTTTTCGAACTACTGTTTTTAATATCCGTTATCAATAGTTTCATATGGTCTATGAACAAGATTTCATTCGATTAATAACTCGATATGACGACTAAGCGCATTTAAATAAAATGAAGACGACCAATATGAACTCTTCTTGTAGCAGTAACAGAAAAAACTCGGGTCTTCCCCGTTCTACCCTCACTAAAATATAGTCCCTCCATTATGGTATAACTAGCATGATTGGCGGCTATACGTTATATGAACACTAATACTGGGAGGGGAATATGAACACTTCTGTTACAGGTCTCATTCATATAGAGAATATTAAAATTACTATCATGTTTTTCATTTAATTTTTGATTAATTTATGCTTTAATTTCTAGATTTTTATTAAAATGCCCCGTGTTAGAGAATGTCAAGTGCTCTAACCATAATAATGGATTTCTGATATGGCATAGAGCAAAAGCAGTAAAACTTTTCAACCAACTGTGGCTGCTCATTGAGCAGAAGTTTGCGAGAAAGAGTTTGTGTTCTCCATCATAGACCCTTATTTAAGCAACCTATTACTGTGTTTCACCCTGAGTTGTTTTGAATAAAAAAATAACCTATTGTTCTTTTGAATAATCGTTAAATTTTTTCCACTAAATTTGTCTTTTGATGTATAATTCTCTTTCGTTTTTCGTTTAGAAGATCAAAACCCATGGCTTTTAATGTTTGATTTTAGCCTATGAGTGTTCTGTGAGGTAATTGTCAATATTACTTGCAAAATATCTTTATCTGTAGCGCTAATAAAAGTTCTTCGTTTTCAAATTAACCCTGAATATTTTACTTGCGAATTATGACAAAAAAATCTGTTGTAATTACACATATTTCTCCCCGAAAGGTTTGGTTTTCTTAAAATTTTACGCTTTCCTCAAAGGAAACAAACTCTGCAGCGATAATTTGCAACTGCGATTCTTGATTCAAGCATTTGAAAGTAACAGATTGGAGTATAATGTGATATCTTTTATTAACGATAATCTTTGAAGTTCTGACAGCCAACTGATGTTTAATTTCACTTCAAAAGTTCCAACTTAAGTTAGTTTGTTGTTTAAGACCCGCGAAACGTAGAGGAGGGAACTCTTATTGGCGACAAGATATTGCTTTTGCCATCAAAATTGTCCCCAAAGAGACTTGATTTCAAGGCCTGGGGGATCAATTTGTTGTGGTCGTATGATAGAGTATTGGATGAGAAACAAAATACAGCTTCCAGAGTCATCCAAGTTTTCCCCCTATTTGAAATTTTGCCCCATTTTTTTGTAGTACAGAAGACAAAAGCAACATAATTAAGAAGAAATTTATTCCCCAAACAAATCCTCCCATATCTTTCCTAAATATTACTCCAAACTCTGCTCACAATTGTTGCAGCTTATCGAAGAACTTTAACCTTAGGAAACATCAAAAAAGGCCCTGTTTTTCGAAAATAAATGAAAATAAAAATTTTTTACTTCGACAAAAAATGCGAAAGGTTTCACAAATAATGAATTTGAAACAACAATTTTCATTGCGTTTTCCCGCAGCAAAGAGAAAACCATAATTTTTAAATTTATTGTGCTCACGGCACAAAATTGGTTGCAATCTTTTCGACGTAAAAAAAGAACTACGTTGTATAATGACAATAATGGTGACCTTCAACCACTCCACGGACCCTAGTGCCATAGTAAATCAGTGCTGTTACATTGAATTCTAATTGTTAAACGTCGGCCCAGTACTGTATCAGTGTATCCTAAGAGTATGTTGGTACCTCATTATGTGCAGTCTATTTGCATAGATACATTTTTTCTGAAAATAGACGGTACAACCTGGTTTTGATTCCCATGATGTTCATAGAAAAATCATGGAAAATTGTGAAAATTTCGAGAAAAAAATGAAATATTGGTCGATGCGCATGAAGATCACTTATAATCTTAAAACGTTGCAAGTAACTTATTAACATTAGCAAAAAATCCATATATATATATATATATAATAATTATAAATATATTTATATATATATATATATATATATATATTTAAATATATATATATATATATATATATATATATATATCTCAATTGGTTGTTCTATTTTGTTAAACAATATCAAAAACTTTTTTCTGCGTCAGATTTGTTTTAGGATCTCTTATACGATCTGGAAAATCTGGTTCGATCTCTGTGCAATGCTCTGAACACATGTGTACATGAGGGGAAGTCACCAACTCCAGAATGGCGGCAGGTGAAGAATCCTTGGGCACACCTTGGGAAACCAGGTAATGATGGAAAATGTTCAGAGTCAGCAAGAAGGACATGTCCCAACTTGCCTAGTTGTCGTGGAAACGGAAACTCAGTAGAGAAGGAGTGAAGGAAACTCAAATTCAGTAGAGAAGGAGTGAAGGAAACTCAAATTCAGTAGCGAAGGAGAGAAGGAAACTCAATTTCAGTAGAGAAGGAGGGAAGGAAACTCCAATTCAGTGTAGATGGAATAGATCAAACTAATATAATCAAACTACTAACTGACTACTTAACTAGTAGTCAGTTTGATTTAGTAGTAATTCTATCAAATTATTCTGACTCAGTTTGATTTAGTAAATATGTCCCATTATGTTAGATTGTTCCTGTTTAGTTATCTATCCATTATTCTGGTAAATTAATTTTTAAAATTGCCCATCAAGTTTTTCGCCACGTGTCAGATAGTAGCATTTTTTTTTCATTCTGTTCAGTTCAAAAACAGACAAAATTCATAATGTCCATGGTAAATGCAGAATAGATGTTCATTGTGTTCATGCTAAATTCAGAATTGTACTCTGAATTTTACCATGAAATGTCTAATAAGTGCCATGATCAGAACTCTGGTCATGGAAAAAATCATAATGAAATTTTCATGATTCAGTACTGAATTATTATGACACTCAGATCCAGGTCATATTTTCTGGAATTTTTCTGCTTTTAAAACAGTTATTACACTGCACAATACTAATTTTAACAACTACAATTTTAATCGATAAAGGTCATGAAAACGTGGAAATTCAAGAAGAAGTTAATTGCCGACATATTAGAAACCAAAACCCGAAAAATCAACAATAATCTGTCAAAAATATATATTGGTTCACCAAATTAATTTTTAGCAAATAAGATCAGTTTCAATACTGCGTGACTATAAAAATCATCACGCTATTATTGATCAAATGTTGAGTCATATTTGTTCAGTTTTCAACTCCAAATTGTCAAACACTGAGGTTAAAAAAATACCTTGCTAATTTTCTAATAAGTTCAGTCGAATAGAAAGACATAATTAAGGTTGCTTTGCACCGCTGCAAAAGGGCCATTTAATACAAGAAATATGAGGATGCAACTCGTAAAGTCGTAAATGTCCATTTTCAGATTCGGGCACTTGTGACGCAAACAGAAACTGATGAAATTCGTATTCCTGCGTATCACCCTCTCTTCTTAAATGAAATTTGTTGAACCCCATTAATGGTCTGCACAATAACATCACAGTTATAACGAAAGTTATGAATAATCCTCGCATATATGGAACTCTGATGAATCTGCGCAATAACGCGTAGAAGATAAGAAAAAGCAAATTTTTTACAAAATACATCATCGCATTTAGGACTGCGCGAGTTAGCTTAAAAGACGAACCCGGTTTTAAGTCTGTTTTTCAGCTGTGTAAGTTTTGAGTTCAGCACAATTTTCATGGTGAAGTGAGCAGGCATTGAGATGGAATATTCGCTATCAAATTGAGGCAGCTTAATGTAGGAATTAAGTTTGACTAGAGGATATTAATTTGACCAAACGCTTTCTTTCCAAGCGTCAAAATATCCTCAAATGTTGGAAAAACGAAATTGGAACTAGTAGTTACAATTTAGCTGCTTGCTTGTAAATGCCATAAGTTGTTAGCATCAAACTCAGTGAAAGTTATAACGCGTTATACACATACTTAAAATAGGCCAATATAATTTCTGACAATTACAGACTTCAACGTTGCCGAAGAAAGGAAAGAAAAAACTGGGCTTCCAAAAAAGATCTTTTTGACTATTTTTACATGCAGAGCATACTCCCTATTCTGTGAAAGCAAACAATTAGACGCAATTTTAGTCAATTCTGGTATCTTTTTTATATACAGCACCGCTCTCTTGGTTACCTTCCACATTAAATTGTGGCCACAGCAAAATTGACAAATTACAGCAACTGGAACTGAACTGAATTATGTACTGTGATGGTTTCAAAGAAACATCAAGAAACTTAAAAGTTTTCTTTATTAAAGTTTCAAAGAACGAAAGAAGAACTTACCTGACGAACTTTATTGCTGTGTCGATAAGTAATGGCCACAAAATTAAACTCAATAATTCTAATTTTGTTTTGGCGCTATCATTATCTTATTGACCTATCAATCATATGTCAGAAGCAAATTCTCCCACCAACAGAAACCTAAGAGTTAAGATCTATTCACAAGCCAATCATGTAAAATATTTTTAGATAATCTAAATTTTCTCTGTATATTTTCGCATAGATAACCACTATAAATACAAGCTAATTTTTGTATATTTTCAGTTCAGAATTTAATTTAAAATTCAACTTATTGAATTCTTTGACCCGTGTTATCGACCACGACAATGGTGTCCAGACCAGCTACAGACAGACAAATTTTGGATCTACAGAATGCAGAATCAGCTACTGCGTGGATTATGTCTTTTGTGGCGAAATGTCGCGCAGAGAAGAAAGAGGACAAGGTCAACAACGGCGGTACTGTACAGGACCTACAGGTAACCAATCTCTTCCTTAGTATGTGCGGGCAAGATGCAATTATTAAACTTAGGAGCCTAATGAGTCCTAGTAATTTGATAGACACTCCGTATAAAGACATCAGATTGGCGATTCAAAACTATATTTCTCCTAAAGAGAGAGTAGTAACTGCTGAAAGGGCTAAATTTCTGTCCGTTTTACAAGGTGTAGGGGAGTCAGACGACGACTTCCTAGCACGTCTTAGAGAAGAAGCACACTATTGTGACTTCGAAAAACTGAAAACAGCGGCCAACCTCGAGGAGGAGTTGGTAAAAAAAAGATTATCTCAGGTTTGAGGGACCCTGAAGCAAAACTTAGACTACTGGACGGTATTAAAGCAAAACCAGCAATGTCGAGAACTTACAGTTCAGAAGTCAAGCAATGGCTTTTGCAAGTTCTTCATCAGGTAATATGCCCTTTAATGTGAAAGAAGAAGTTGGGTTCAACTTCAAAAAGACCTTTCGAAAACCAAATGAAAAAATTACGGCTAATAAAAACAACAACATGTGCACTAGGTGTGGAGGTAAGCCACACTCTAGTAGACCCTGTCCAGCGCTAAGTAAAAAATGCAACACCTGTGAAAAGGTGGGAAAATTCTCAAAAATCTGTAGAAGCAGACCCCAACCAAATTCAGGTAAGTACAATAAACAGAATAACTTTTGCGAAGAAGAAAATGTTTCTTCAGAGCAAGCATCTCCAGCATCGGAGATGGGAATGTTTTATACTAAGGAACAAATCTTTAGCATGTCTGTGACATAGGAATATATCTCAATAAATAACTGCAAATTAAAAATGCAGGTAGACACAGGTGCAGATAGCACAGTGATATCATCAAAAATATGGACTGAGCTTGGTGAACCTCAGTTGGATGGTAAAATAAGACATCTTGAAGCTTATGATGGTCATCAATTAACGCTTCTGGGATCACTTACTTGTGACGTTGAGTGGAACGGAAGCAGGCTCACTCAAAAACAACTTGCAGTTGTGCAGTCTGATAAAGAATTTGGACTACTTGGTAGAGACCTTCTACCCACGCACGGCGTGAACAACATCACAGCCGAGCACCTACCTGCTGTGAAGGATTACAAAGCTCATGTGAAGCTGATTCCAGGAACACAGCCAATGTCCTGCAAAGCCAGAAAAATACCTCTACCTCTTCAAGACAAGGTCACAGAGAAGCTGAAACAAATGGTCAGACAAGGCATACTTGAACCGGTACAGCCAGGAGGAGTCACTAATGCATCTCCAGTGGTGTGGCAGAGAAAGAAGAGTGGTGAACTGAGACTTTGCGTGGACCTGAAAGTGCACATCAATGGCAAGGTCATGGATGAGGACTAACCAATACCGGACATGGAGACGATCTTCCACAACCTACATGGGGCCTCATACTTTGGCAAAATTGACCTCTCAGATGCCTACTATCAAATTGAACTTGACGAAGAAGCTAAAGATATATGCACAATCAACACATCTCAGGGACTGTTCAAGAGGTGCTGACTACCTCAGGGATTGAAAAACTCCTCTTCAATCTTCCAAAATTGCATCGAATCAACACTCAAAGGAATTAAAGGTGTTGTAACTTTTCAAGACGATGTATTGGTGTATGGAACTACCAAGGAGCAGTTCGACAAGAGAATGCTTGCAGTCAAGAGTCGACTACGTGAGAAAAACTTTACAATTAATGAGAAAAAATCCAACTCAAAACCAGTCGATAGCGTTAGCTTTTTGGGATACTCCATTTCAAAGGAGGGAATAGCACCAGATCCCAAGCATGTTGAAAAAATAAAAAATGCAAAAGCACCAAACTAACAATAAACAACTCGAATCGTTTGTTGGGCTAGCTAATTTTTACGGAAGAATGATTCCTGATTTTGCAACAAAAATGCTACCCTTAAATAACATGAAAAATAGCGATTTCTCATGGGGCAAAAAGCAACAAAAAGCTATTGAAGACATAAAAAATGAATTATGTGCTAACCCACTAGTACAGCCGTATAGTATACAAAAAGAAGCAACAGTTACTACTGACGCCTCAGAAAAAGCCATTGGCGGGGTTCTTTCGCAGGAAGGACATCCAGTCATATATGTATCGAGAAAATTGACTCCAGCGGAGCAAAACTACTCGAACATAGAGCGGAAAGCACTGGCAATTGTGTTTGTGGTCACAAGACTAAAAAAATTCCTTCTTGGAAGACGATTTACCCTACAGACTGACCACAAACCACTCAAATATCTCTTTGCACCAGACGAGGAGATCCCGAAGACAGCATCAGCGAGAATCACAAGATGGGCAATAGCTCTAATGGGTTTCGACTACGAGTTGAGGTACACACCAGGAGAGCAGATACCCCATGCAGAGATGAATCGGACAACGATCGAGTGTGCTTCGCAATCAATAACATCTATTTCGCCCACAGTGATTTGGTGACCCAAGCAGAAATCAAACCTGAACTTGGAACAAACAGACTCTTCCAGGACATAATGAAACGAATCAAAAGCGGCCATTAGAAACAATGTTCAGAAGCGGAAAAAGGATTCGAACAACAGAAAGATGCTCTCACTTTACATAATGGAATCATCTTCAGAGCTGTTATTCCTTTCATTCCACCCAAACTACGACACTTGGTTTTGGCAAAAGCGCATGAGACACATCCCGGAAAGAATGCAACTGAGGCATCAGTCAGAATGATAGCATGGTGGCCTGGCATTACCCAAGACGTTCAACACTTTGTTCGTAAATGTAAGAATTGTCAATTGAACAGGCCTAGCCTGGGAAAAACGGTCTCTACGTGGCAAGAAGCCGACGTTTGGGAAGGGCTCCACATGGACTGGGGTTATGATAAGGACAAAGGCAATATCTTAGTAATTGTTGACGCGGGTTTTGGTTGGATAGCAGCCTTCCCCGCGGGAAATAGAACATCAGAAACAGTTAAAATATATCTTAGTCAAATCATTGCAAGATTCGGAATTCCAAAAGCTTTAGTTTCTGATAATGGTCCTGAATTTGTAAGTGGTGAACTTAAACAATGGTGTGAATCACTGGGAATTAAGAAAATAGAATCACCCGTCTATCATCCAAGAGCTAATGGACTAGCTGAAAGAGCAGTTCAGACAGTGAAGCGGGCACTTCAAGCGTGGAGTCCCAACATTAATGTGTCATTTGGAGCATTCCTGCAAAGGGCACTGATGACACATCGCAACACTTCAAAGACGAGGAGCAAAACTCCAGTTGAACTCTTGTTGGGACGCAGAGTGAGACTGCCAGCAATAGCAGATTTCGACTTGTGCGAACCCATTCTATTCAAGGCCAACGAAAACACAAAGACAGTTCCTGCTACCTTCATCATCAGGAAGGGCTTGAACACATCTTTCATACAGCCCGAAAACTCAGCACGGACTATTCTAGTGAGCGACAACCAAATTGCGAGACTAGACGAGGACAATGTGAAAATTGAACCAGCAGTGGAGGAGACCATATCTGAGTCAAAACAACAACTTCAGAGTACAGATGTGGGACCTTCACTTCAAGATGAAGCTTCTGCAGCCACATCATCTGCAGGGCACCAACAACCAGAAACACCAGAGGCTTCACGAACATCAACAAGAAACAGAAAACAACCCGACAGATTTGGAGAACCTATAGCCTCAAACTTGCTTAAAAAAGGAGGAAGGATGTGATGGTTTCAAAGAAACATCAAAAAACTTAGAAGTTTTCTTTATTAAATATTCAAAGAACGAAAGAAGAACTTACCTGACGAACTTTATTGCTGTGTCGATAAGTAATGGCCACAAAATTAAACTCAATAATTCTAATTTTGTTTTGGCGCTATCATTATCTTATTGACCTATCAATCATATGTCAGAAGCAAATTCTCCCACCAACAGAAACCTGATTTTAACATCCACCACCCTCCAACTAATGAACTCGATTGTACCCAAGTCATATATGATTCTCATGAAATGTTGATGAAAATAGAAAATCACCTCCGGGATTCGGAGTTAAGATCTATTCACAAGCCAATCATGTAAAATATTTTTAGATAATCTAAATTTTCTCTGTATATTTTCGCATAGATAACCACTATAAATACAAGCTAATTTTTGTATATTTTCAGTTCAAAATTTAATTTAAAATTCAACTTATTGAATTCTTTGACCCGTGTTATCGACGACGACATGTACGTTGTTAAATCACCTGTGCATTAGTTAAAAGGCCCAGCCAGGCCGAAGCATGAAAGCTTTCTCACTGAAACAATCATTTCGGCGTTAATTGTCGGCCAAAATTGAAGAGCACCGCACCTTAGCCTTTTTTGTTTGATTTCGAGAAAATAAAAACCTTTACTGCTAACCGCTGTTGTTTTTCTGAGAAACCGGCATACAATATGTTTGTGATTTGAGTCTCAGATGCAGCAACAAACGTGTTCAGTTGCTCAAATTCAATCAACATCACTGCAACTAGCTATTAGAGGTCAAAGATTCATATTATTTTGTTGTGAGCTCGTTGAAATCGTTTTCCGTAAAATCAACAAAAGTTTTGGGTCGATCTTGAAGAACATGAATGCCTGAAAACCTTTCACAACAAAATTATTTAAAAATCTTGCGTTATCGACTCTAAATTCAATTTCTTTCCTATCTTTGCTATGATTTCCCGGCCCGGAAAATTTGTAAATTCCTCTTTTGCTCGTTCCACTTTCAGCGCCTTCAAATAACTTGATTGCTTCACAATTTAAGCATTGTCTGTTTCATCTTTTGAGCCTGAATTTATGCTACTTGATTTCATTGTTTGTTGGAGAAAAAAACCAATCGTAAATTTAATTACATTTTAATTGTTGCTAAACTACCTATCATGTTCTGATACAAGTTCTGATAGTTTTAATAAATCACTCAAGAACCAGCAGCAAAATTTTATTAATAAGTGAATATATATTTTTTTAATTGAAAATTTTTTCTAAAGTGTCTTGCTAAATTATGACTTTGCAATTTTGATAGAGTGTTGTATAATTTTAGACAGGAGTGTCTACTACTGGACTAATTACAAAAAAAAACATAACGTTTTATAAATAAAATTATCTAGGATTAGATTAAAATGCTCTTCCGCTTTATAATTTTTTGATTTAATTGTGAGGTGTTTTGGTTGCATTATGTGTATTTCTACGTGACTGCTCTCAGGAACTAAAATGAAACGGTCTCCGCATGGTTTATGGAACTAATGTTTAGATTTTCATGAGCCAGTTGATTGTCTGTTTTTCTCAATTTTTGAGGGATCCGTTATGATTTTTTATATATTTTCTAATCAAATATCTGAATTTGAAATTGAAGTCAAAAATCGAATAGGTGTCAAGAATTTTCGTAATTTTGTCTAGGAAAGGATAGCATTCGTTTTTTTTAATTTGATTGGTGTTTTCTACAGGCTATTGAAAATGCATTAATTACATTAACCATTGTGATGAAATTCATTTCTTGAAGCCTGTTGGAGTTTTTCCTCTAGTTTTAGATCAGTATCAGTTTGAGCTCTACTAATATTTGATCAATTGTGCTTTAAATTTTTACAAAATAAATTTTGTACACATTATGGATAAGTTATTGAGACCTTAAAATAAGATGCAACAACTTTTCGACAACACTTTTAGTTAATTTAAAAAAATCAAGGTTTCACATAACAAAAGCAACTGAAAAAGACACTTCTCTGCTTATGTTTTTAGGTAATTTTTGGTGAGAACGAACTTACGAAAACTGTCTCTTTTTCAGTCAAACAGAAAAATTCAAACAAAAAGACACTTTTCTTTGAGCTTCAAAAGATTTGTGGGAGAGTTTGATAGGTGAGGTCCATTGCCTTCTCAATCAAAACAATTAGCCGGCCGGCACTGCGTGCAACCAGAGCACCTGTCACGAAATTGACAGACTTTTTTTCATGATGAGCTAAGTGTTCTGATACTTAGCTAATCATGAAACAAAGTCTGTCAAATTCGTGACAGGTGCTCTGGTTGCACGCAGTGCCGGCCGGCTAATCTCAATGAGAACACAACGTTAACAATCATACAAGATGTAAAATGTAAAAGAGTTTCCATCAAAAGCTATTTTGTGTAAAATCTAATCTTTTTCTGATTTGAAGCTGTATTGGTTAAATTGGAAACCGTTTGATACCACAAAAAGAGCAACACGCACTCTTATGATTTTCTTTGTTAACGGCTGAAAACCATTATCGTATAAAAAAATACGTTGTTGTGGTCAAGTTTAAAAGCCTGCTGAAAAGTTGGTAAGAAATTGGCTTATTTTATATCAAATCAACATCAAACTGCTTCAATTGATTTTTGATCAATCGTAATTGATATTATTCTATTCAGTTGTTCTCATGGTATAGATGAACTATGAGGACTCAACGTACACAATGAACGTGCATCAAAAAACGAGATGTAATTACATTAAACGTTTAAAAAATTTGTTTTGAAACTGTTTGCGTAATGATCAAAGAGACAGCAATTATCCTAGAACTGCCAAACCAATTTAGATCTAAAGTATAATATAATTTTTGTTGGGAGACATTTTGATTTTTATGGAACTGACATTTAATTGAACCATATTAATCAAAATGAATACTTGTGACTAAAAAAAACAAATCAAGCGTAATTCAATCAGACTTGTCAAATAAGAGCGCACATTTTTCATAACAGTCACGTCCTCAAGTACAGAAGACTTTAAATATAGTTTTCATTGACCTGATCTCTCCACATTTTGATCTTGTGCTTAATAGTCATTAGAGATGATCAGTAAAAAGTAGCACCAAAACTAGTCTTGCTTATTGCTTTCCAGAAATAATTCATAACTTTCTGTTTTAAACCGGAACCTTTTCAAGCATATATCTTTACCATCGATCAGTTAGTTTGAAAAAATCACTTAAAAAATTGTGTAATGTTATTTTAACAATAGAACCAAAATGTGTGGTACTTAAGTTTCAGACTATTTCTTATCGAGGAAGTATTCTTCACAGAATTAGCTAAGTGCCTTCTTTCAAATTTCATATTAAGCATACATTCTGAAGTTTTTCTCAGATTCATTTCTTTTGGATTTAACATCCAGAAACCTCAAGTCTTTCAAGTTTTTATTGTTTCAGTTGTTTTTTGCTGGCAAAGAAAAATGCACTAAGCCTACGTGTTGAACATATATCAACAACTACGATGCATCAAAATAAAAATTTTGGAAAATGTGTCCAATAAATGATTGTTTTTTGATCAAAGAGATGGCAAAAAGTCTTCTGACTGCCCAACCATTGTTGTTCTAAAGCGCATATAAATTATTTTGGGCTCTATGGTAGTAACAATCAAAGGAGAAATTATCAGCAAAGTAAAATTTCCGCTTAAATAGAAAACAGTATAGTTCTAAAAACTTGTAGAGACATTTGTAATAAAAATGAAGCACTTTTATTGCACAATAGTCTCGTACAGTTTTTTTCAATCTGACCTTGTATCAATACGAATTAGAAGAAATGGTTAAAACCAAGAAAAAAGATCAATTAACCTAGCGTGAATTTTTTTGGAAATATTTTTGCATATTGTTTTTAGATATCATTTAATAATATTTTGTAAGCTTGCATCTTGTGTATCAGTTTTACGTTTTTGGTTTGGTCATTAATGATTCTTTTGGGCTATTTTTGACGTTTTTCTGGCTATATTAGGACTTTTTCTGAGTATAAAAAATCACAATTGGCCTCAGCCTGTTTTGTGAAAAATCAGAATTGGCGCAAGTCTGGCAAATGAAAAACTCGGAATTGGAGCAGGTCTCGCCAGTGTAAATTGACTGCAAGAATCAGTACTGTTGAGCAATTAAACTTCAATTGTTATGCGAATGCTTGCTCTTCGATACACCCAAAACGCACTCCAAACTCACCGCGAACGCACTCCAATCGCTTCGTGTCAGTATCCAGTATCAGTATTAGCAGCAGTTTGCAGCGTGTAAGTAGCTGTTAACTGGTAACGTGTCTTCACAAAATGCATGCATTTTGAATTCATTTTGTATGCTTTTATGACATGCTGGGGCAGTTTCATCATTTTTTAAAAATTTTATTGTACTGTTTTTACTATAAATTTTCTCTGAATAGTCTAAATAGTTGTTCTGGTTTTTGGACATTTTTATATGTAAATAGGTTGTTTCAGTACTGGTTTTACAGTTTAATATTGAAAAACGCAGGTTTAATACTGAAAGATTCTGGGTGGTAAGCCCGAGCAGTAGATTCGTACTTGGAGTTAGGTACGGGAGAATTTCTTCCTATTTGAAAAGGAACGGAGTACAAAAAAACAGCTTATAAATTGATGTCCCTGACTGTGATTTCAATATTATAACCAAAGTGGGTTGCTTTTTTTGTTTCAATTAGCATTCATCTTTTATAGGTGCGATTTATATAGCTTCAAAAGTCCAACATTTCCTTGGGTTCAGCTCTTTTAAAGACATCTGAGCAGTAACAATCAACATTTGCAGAAATTATATATGAGGCAAATTATTGTTCTGTGAAATGAGGTCCCATTAACTTTTTGTACTTTACTTTTTAGAATGTCAAGACAAATATCAGAAAAAATTAATAGAAACGTTTTTGATAACCTCGAAGCTCAAAAAAAGCCAATGTAAATGTTTGTTTCATGGCACCAACATTTTCGTGGCAATTGGCAGAAACCATCTTATAGACTGTATTTTTTCTCCAGCGTGAAGTCAAAGCTTTTTGTGCGTTTTTTGAAAGATAAGAAACGTACCTCATTTGAACCCGTGAAATGCAGTTTGGAAATCGGAAAAACATTTTTTGAGTAAATATTTTTGTTCACATACCTTTTCCCTACCCAACAACCCCTCAACCAAGAATCACAACATATAAAATGATTGACACTCACTGACAGAAATAATTAAGGTTAAAAATGAATAAGATTATTAGATCACCATTTCAAAAAGTCAACTATACCTCAGTATATATTTGGCAGGATATACGTATCCTGCAATACAAAGGGAACTGATATAACTGCCAAGAATGATTTTAGAAAATTAGGAGCTAAACTCTCCAAAAGCATCCTTTACATCTTACACAAGATTTTCTTCGTAGAAACAACAAGAGTGCAACCAACATTGGTCAATGTTATATTTCATATTTAAACCAATACCATATTTTTGCAGCAAAAACTCAAACTTCAACTGCTAACCTCCAGCTAAATGCTCACAATCAAAAGCGGAAATGACATTTTTGAAAACAATAGGGTTGGTGAAACATGGTTTGCACGTCCACATATGATGATGCTGATTTAAGTACTTTCTCCGTTCTCGAAAAAGCGTTCGTTGCGGATAATAAATGAAAAAACCTGACAAAAACAACATAATTTAAAGCATCCTCTTGAGGCATTCGTATTTTGGTAGACTGAGATAATCCGGAAAATTGTTCCAAAGACAACTTCTGCAGGAATCAAAAGCGCATTCATGATGTTGAGGTCTTGGCATTTTGAATATTGAATGATTGGATCTATTCTCCCCCCACCCACAGCTTTTTGAGCATAAATCTTGTATGACCCCCAGTCGCACGTGCTATTTTCTTACATAGTAACGTGCTATATAACAACATATAATTTGTAACTGGGGGTCATAAAAAACACTGGGGGGGGGGGCAAAACAGAATAGATCCGATTGATTCCCGTCGTGATGAATGGGCAGATAAAGAAATTAGATGGTAAAAATACTTCGAATATCTGGTGCATTTCATTTTTTTTTACTTTTTGCATCAAGCAACCAGCTTGAACCAGCTTTGCACTGAAAACGCTGTTTGATAAGCAGCCATTGATTTTTTTCAATACGTCACGTAATCCTGATGAACAATTCTTTTCGAAAGTAAATTGTGAATCAGAATTCTGGCCTCTTTGAAGCTTCTTCAATCTATATTCTGATCGATATAGAGCGCGTTGCAGTAATCTAAGCGCGATAAAACAATAGCACCTTACGAAGAGATGACGCTCCTATTTGTCTAGAAAGTGTCCGTCAGCAAAAAGCGTTCGAAGACAAAAAAAAAGCGGTTCTTACGAAGAGAACTGATTTGTTCATCTAGAGTAAAGTTGAAACCAAGCCAAACCCCAAATATTTTGATGCAGCATCTCTTTTTCTATCAGCAGGTCAGCGAAAAGCGGAAAATTGGTAAGCAGGTTTTCAATATAAGGTTTTCGTTTGAACATATGTATTTCCATCTTCTCTTTGTTCAATTTATTATTCAGAGCATTAAGACAAGTTTTACCTGCAGGATCTTGTGTCAAGAAGGCGATAGTTTTCCGTTATCCAATTCGAAGAAAATTTGAGGATCATCTACGTAAAAATAATAGACACACACAATAGAGTTGAGTTTCCTGGAAATCGGGTTAAGTTACTAGAAAAAAAGCAGCTTGTCGTAAAACGCTACGCTGAGAAACAACTGGCACTTGCTTTTTCTCATTAGAAAGACTGTTTGGAGATCAGCACTTTTGCAGCTCGGTCACGTAGGTAGGTTTTAAAGAAAACTTCAAAACTGAAACACAGTGTTCAAAATATTCTAACCAAATGCCAAAAGTATGAAACGCACTGCTCAAAAATAAGGCACCAATCAACATTGGCTTGCTTTTTTTACTTTCCTCAGAAATTTCTTTGTTCATCATATCACAGCAGTCTCCTTTTAGTTGTTCTGGCGGTTTACTAATTGCATTATAATTCATTTGTCTGTTGCGTTAAGGTGTTGTATTACTTGACCTAGAACAGTTTTTTTTTCTTCAAGAAGTTTGCCCCGCCTCTTTTGGCTGGTCACTGATTGGTCACTACAAAGATGGTTCACTATCTTTGCCTTCAAACCATTTTGCAAAAGCACACCTGACAGGGCGCAATAATCATATTAACAATATCTTTCACGCGCCGCTTGCAGGATTTTTTAAACAATCCAGCAAGCATGGGATCATTGAAAAAAGAAGCAGAAGAGAACTCATCGGCGTCAGCAACAATTTTGATTAAGTTCACATTTGTTTGATGAGATCCACCTTTTTCCTTAAAGCAAGAACAAAAAGCATCGGCCATGTCTACAGGCAAGTCTTGATGTTCACAATTTGCATAGTGTGCGCTAAAAAGCGTTTAAGGTTTCAAAATCACCTCTTGCGCCGATGGAAAAGAGATTTTCCTTCATATATTTGTTCCACCTAAATGTAAGCAACTCATGATAGCGTTTGTTAACACAAAGATAGCATTTGTTTTAAAACTTTTGTTTAAAAAAATATGTACTCGAACTAACACCAGAAATGAGTTCGAACCGAGACTTTGAAACTTGAACCAAACTAGGAGGCTCGTTAATGTGCGTTCGCACATGATGTTCCGACCCCAGCTCATCTACATTTTTGACTTAGTTATCAACTAAAAGAAAACATAATCAAAAATAAATTTTTTGAGTGAAAAAAAATATTACACACCCACACTACTAATTGAATTACACAAGGTCATGCCTCATTGAAGAGCTCCTGAGATCTGCAATTAAAAAGACTACGAGAAAAACACAAACAACAAATTCAGCAGAAACGAAAATTTCATGGCAAAAACTCAATATCTAAAAGCACCTTGTAACAACGTCAAAATCAACGAAAAAAAAACTCAAACGAAAAAAAAACTAACAAATTGCAAAAACAAAAATTATTGAAGCCAAAAAAATCATTAGCCATATCTGAATTTTGTTTCTCTTATTTCAATTGTTATGTAAACTAATTCAACTAAAATTATACTGAACGATTAAATGAATTCAAGTGGTCCTTATTTGAAAATCATTAGTATCGGTTGTTACGCGAATATGCTAAAAAACATCATTCTAGAAAAGAACATTAAAAACTGAAAAATTCAAAATTTAAAAAATTATGAAAAACAAAAAATATCACAAATTCTGAGGCTACTCGCTATAGAGTGACTGCAACGAGTAAAATCATTAATTCAATCCTCAATAAGAAGCTTATGAGACCTCTCAGCGAGTTACGACTATGAAAAGAATAAAAAACTGTCAAAAACAGCAAAGAAAAACAAGATAGAAAAGTTTCGAAGTCATTAAAAAGGTGAATTCAGAAAATCATCAATAAAAACAATTATTTCAAAACCACAAAATTTTTACGAAAAACACGTAATACCAAAGCTATCAAATTCAATAGCGTTCAGTAGCATTTCAAAGAAAATCTATAAATACGCTCAGTTATGCCTTGATGGGAAGACTGTGATGTTTGCCATTCATAAGTTATCAATAAGACATCACAAAAGGTCTTATGGTTATGAAAAAAACAACAAATACAGGAAAAAACCAGAAAAATCATTAGAAAAGTGCGAGAAGAAAACGTCTAAGCCATTTAAACCATAACCTTTTCTTCTAAAAACTTTCTCTATGATCCGTTGAACGTTTTTTCTAAGCAAATAGAACTATCAGTATCATGATGATGTTATAATAAGATTTCAAAGGGAACCAAAATAATGAGGAGAAATATCGAAGAATTAAAAAAAAAATATATGAAAACTCGTGGCATCGAAGTCATAAATTTAATAGTTGGGGGTCAAAAGTGTTATCCAGAACATTTTTGGTTACACAAAAGAGAAAGGAGGCCCTGTCATTACTGAAAATGGCAGGGTTCTAAAAAATAATTGTAAGATTGGTTAATGTTAAAAAGAAACTGGAAAATTTTTTTATAATGTCTTAACAGCCGTTAGCTGTCCACTCAAAGCACTAGATAAATTCACTTAATGCTCATTTAGGAGCCTATTGCACTTTTAGTCGACGAGTCAAAGCTATACGACTTCAAAAGTTTAGTAACATCTCAAAAAAAAATTTTTTTTATTTAAAACTGCAAAAATTCAGGGTAGAAGCCAAAAGAAAACAAGTGCAATCCCTCGAAAAACATTTTTTTATCATTGGGCTTCATTTTACTTTAAGTGAGGTTCATTATTAACGGAATCCTAATATGGAAAGTGACTAGTCTGTAAGGGACTTTAAAAAAAGAAATGCGAAAAGTTTTCTAAAAAAACAGCTATTAAGGAGAATTCGAGTTTTACTTGTATTTAGTAAACTTACCCATGAGACCAAAATAAGCTTTTTTGTCGCCTTTCATTTATTAGGAATGAAAAAATGTTTCATTGTGTAGCGTGGAATGTTGTCTTGAGTTGATGTTTTTACAGAAAAAATTTTAATTTGGACGAAAAATAGGCTAAAAGTGAACAAAATCACGCCAAATGTCCTGTGTTCACACAAAACTTTAGACCTCGATAACTCTTCGGAAAAAACGAAATTAAAAAAAATCTTTTTTTGGTTCCCAACTCTTCGCTTGACGAGCCTTTTAATTATACTACTCACATTTCTTCACGATGAATATATCGATCGGCCCTGAACAAAAAAACTTATTTGAGTATATTGTTCCTCCCCGCACAGGTGGGGTCGGAACAATTCCCACGCTGTTTAATTAGTGAATATTTTGAAGAAATAAGGTCCAGTATAACTGTATTATATAGATTATTTCGCAAATTTCGTTTCTACATGATTGCAATTTTTAATGCCATCAAATTGATATTTAACGAGGCCCTAGAGAACATTTTGAAACCCAAAATTCTTCTTCGAGCAGTTAGAACCTAGAGATAAAATATTCCGATCTTAAAAAGGGGTAGAAAACCGATAAAAAAATCTTTGATTATTAATGAGCAACAAAAATTACAACCACAAAATCTTAATATTTAGTGCTTGAAGCCCCCTTCAATTTCAGACACATATCCGTGAATTAACACAATGTACCATTTTTGGACGGAAAATTGAAATGTTTTTGTTTACCCACCGGCTCAATCAACTGCATCAAACATGCACAATTAGCATAGCAATTAGTTTGAATGAAAATCATTTTCGGTTGCTACAATAGTTTATGTATCTATTGTAGCAACCGAAATTGATTTATTTTTTCATTGATATCGTGGGTAAACAAAAACATTTCAATTTTTTGTCCAAACAGGGTTCATTTTTTACAGATAACCTTAAAACAGCAGAGTTTGAATCGAATAATTTGAAAACGACCGGATAAAAGATTAACGTTCTTTAAAACTTGACCAAAACGACAACAATGACAAAAAACAAACTCACTTGTCGTACTCTTTGGCTCGAAATAATAATGCTACCGACTATTTATGTTTAGAATCTGAAATTTCTCAGTTGGATAATTAATAATCGGATCGATTATTAACAAATATTATTTCAATATTTGTCTCCATGTCAAACCATTTGTGCAATGGTGACCATTGCACAAATCATTTCCCCTAAACTGTCCAACAATATTCACCAGTTCATTGAGCCCCTTTTCCTTGCAAATTGTGATTCCATTTTCCTTTCAATTAGTACAAATTCCTCCTCAACTTTTCAACAAATTGAGGTGGACAAATCAGAAGTTTTTATTTATTTCTTGTTTTAAAAAATACAGCAGAGCTGTTGAACACTGATATTACACCCACGATATTTTGATACAATCCTAAGAAAAACAATATTTAAAGATGATTTTTTCTCTTTTTTGGTGTGTTTCCTTTTTTCATCCTCCTCAAATTTAAAGCCCCCCCCCCCCCCCCCATTATGGCATATTTGCGGCAAATAGGGGGTGGGGGCTATATGTTATATGACACTAAAATTATGGGAAGGAACAAGTTTTAGTGTTTTGAAGCCAAACATGCTGTCATTTTCCTTCGTTTAAAATCACATCTGCAGCAACGAAGCTTATCGAAAAATATTTTATTGCGAATTTAAACTAGCACCGATGAGCGAATTTGTTTAGGAGAATTGATGCAGAGGTCAAGATTATGAATATATCATGAATAGATTAAGATTATGAACTTCTCTACCACTATAGTGGGGAACCCGGGTCGAGGTTTTGTCAAAAAAAATGTAAGAAATGCGGTGAGTAGCAGTGAAAAAAAAAATTACCACAAGGCGCCAGCATCTTTTTGCGATGAATGAGGTGAAAGTGCTAATTTTTTTTAAGCTTTGCTGTTTTTAGCGGTGAAATTTTATTTTCACCGCATTCACCGGAATTCTCGCAAAATCTAATCTACCGTTCTCGGGTTTTAACCTCTCACCTACTGCATGTCAACAACTTCTAATTCCACTGCGCCATCTGTCACTTACGTCAATGATTTCTTGTGAATTTAAATCAGAATCAACAAACGCTATGAAAAACAAATGCGCTAAAATTTTGTAAGATTTGCGATTTTGAGCGGTGAATGTTTTTATTTTCAACGCTCAAGCGGTGAAAAAAAATCACTGCTACCAACGGGAAGCGGTGAAAATAAAAAGTTTACAGTGATTTTTAGCGGTGAATTTGCAATTCTTAGCGGTGAACTTTTTTTCACCGCATTCAACGCTAAAAATTGCAATTCTTACATCTTTTCACCGCATTCAATGCAAATCTTACATTTTTAGCAATTTTTAGCGTTGACACCTTGACCAGAGAACAGAAATGAGGGAGAGGGATAAGAACGAGCGTTCTTTAACTAGACTTCTCAGAAGTCAATAGTCTTCTTAGGAACCCAGCAGTCTCTTCCTGTCTTGTGGACACTTTCTGTTCTTCTTCATTATCATTATCATCATCATCATCTTCTTCTTCTTCATCATCTCCGTATCTTTTAACCCCACTGCAGAACTGTGGACCCTCTGGACAATCTTTGGACAGAGCCCACAGCTCAACATGTCCGTTCTCACTAGGTGGTATCTCAGATGGGAAGGGTTGTCGGACACCCCTCTTTCCAACAGATGTCCCTGTCAAGGCAACAATCTCTCAACATAATTGCGAATTAGTTAACCAACCAGCCCAATGATTTTTGAAAAAAAAATTAAAGGGGAAGGGTGGAAAACGGACCTTTGAACCTTTTTATTGAAAGATATTGAATAATAGTTAGAATTCACATTCGTCCTCTCTTTTCCCATTATTGGTCTGTTTTTTTCCAGGAGGCGGAGAAGAGGGAATTAAAAATTAAAATTAGAAAAAAAAACTTTGGAGTTTTCCATCCTTACACTTTTTTTTACTCAAGACCCGGGTCGAGGTTTGGTTGAAAAATAATGTAAGAATTGCGGTGAATAGCGGTGACAAAAAAATAATTTTCACCGCAAAGCACCCGCATCTTTTTGCGATGAATGCGGTGAAAGTGATGAATTTGTGTAAGATTTGCGGTTTTTAGCCTTGAATTTTCGTAAGATTTGCGATTTTTAGCGGTGAAATTTTTTTTCAACGCTTTCATCGGATTTCTTACAAAAAAAACTGCCGTGCACGGGTTCGAATCTCTCATCTTCTGCATGTCAATAACTTCTTATTCCGTTGTGCCATCTGTCACTTACTTTATTGATATTTCTTGTGAATTTAAATCAGATTCAATAAATGTTATGAAAACAAATGCATTGAAATATTGTAAGATTTGCGGTTTTTAGCGCTGAATTTTTTATTTTCATCTTAAGCGGTGAAAAAAAAATAATTCACCGCTACCAACGGGAAGCGGTGAAAATAAAAATTTCACCGCTAAAAACCGCAAATCTTACGAAAATTCACCGAAAAAAATATACAGTGATTTTTAGCGGTAAATTTTCGTAAGACTTGCTCTTCATCGCATTCTACGCCACAAATCGCATTTGTTACATCTTTTCACCGCATTTGTCGCAAATCTTACATTTTTTAGCGATTTTTAGCGTTGACACCTTGACCCGAGGACTTGCCAAAAGTTAAGACTTGATTCAAGACGTGCCAGGTCTAAAAAGTGACATTATAAGAGTTCTGATACAGTGCTTATCTAAGATTTTCAATTTCACTGAATTAGTACAAGGGAAATGCGTTTGACAGAAAAATAACTGCAATCTTGAAAATTTCATCTATTGTTTTATTGCTTTGGTTAGTTATAGTATAATTCTTCTGTATATGGAAATGATGATCAATTTAAGACCACTGCACCCACTTAAAAAATATAGGATGGCCCAAAACAACTCTTTGAAAACAGTACAATTAACAGTTGAAAATTCTTTTCGATTGAATGCAACATTCCCAAATGCGTGAAAAATAGATTATTGAAAACTTGCGCGTATGACAAAAATTTTGAATTGAAAAAATTGTAGTTTTTGCCGTTTTATTTTAACAGCCTAAATCTTTTTACCACATTTCTGTTCTATGGATTTATGGCAATGCACTTTATATAGGTATAAAATAACCTTTACAAAACAAAATTGATAGTAAACTCAGCACTTCGATAACAAAAACGCCTTCTTACCTTTTTGTAACCGACTAAACTCCCTCGCAATTTTACCAATGGCTATTGCTTTTATCATTACAGTCAAACTCTGATCAGAGAATATAAAGTGCCGAGGAAGATCTTTGAACGACCATTAACTCATTGTATAATAGTGATAACACCATTATTTTCAGTATCAGTGCAAGCATAGGTTTCAACAAAAAAAGCGGAAGGGAAGAAAACAAACGATGGTAGCAAAAAAATTAAAATGAAATTTACGAAAGCAACAATGCAGCAAAATTCACCAAACAGACGTAAGTTCAGTGAACATGGACAAAATTAGAATCATGCAATGGAAGTGACAAGGTGTGTACAACAAAATGCAAGAGCTTCCTGTTTCTCTGAAAAAAATGATATCGTGGTTTGGATGAGATCAAGAAATGGCAAAAGGAAGAAATAAATAACTGATCACCAATTTGTTGTTGCGCAAAGGAAAGTAAGCAAGTTACATGGGTGAAAGATTTAGCGAAAAAAGGCACAAAAAATGAAAATAAGCCAAAGAAAAAAAACCGATAGAAATGAGTACCCGACAGTTACGACGAAATACCTGATGTAGGAAATCATTGGGAAACAGTACAATTAACAGTTGAAAATTCTTTTCGATTGAATGCAACATTCCCAAATGCGTGAAAGGCACAAATGCGTGAAAAGCAAGTTACATGGGTGAAAGATTTAGCGAAAAAAGGCACAAAAAATGAAAATAAGCCAAAGAAAAAAACCGATAGAAATGAGTACCCGACAGTTACGTCGAAATACCTGATGTAGGAAATCATTTGGAAACAGTACAATTAACAGTTGAAAATTCTTTTCGATTGAATGCAACATTCCCAAATGCGTGAAAAATAGATTATTGAAAACTTGCGCGTATGACAAAAATTTTGCGCGTATGACACGAACTATATAACTCAGCAGTTCGTGAAATAAACATGTCAAAAACTATTGAAACCGAAATGGAAAAAGTTTTTATCAAGAACTAAATTGCATATACAATAATGAAAGCGTTGATACAATAATGAAAGATATCAGACGTTTATAAAACGTAAGTGTTAAGCTTTTAAACAATTGAATCTGTACGTGTCAATGAGATTAAAGAGATGGCAGGATTATGTTTGGTCTACACTTTACTGGTCTATCATTTTTTAATCTCCTTTAAAAATGTTTTGAGCCGATAGTTTTGGCAGTAACCACATTTCCACCACTGAAATTTTGAATTTAAAAATTAGAAACAATTTGATTTCAAGTGAAAAGATATTTTCTGAAAAATCAAGCAGATGACGAGAGAAAAAATACGAAGTCTGTGCTGTATCCCCCAATCTGTCTCACAGCAGAAAAACTGTGCTGCTGAACAAATACAAACAATTGCTTGTACAGATCGTTTGCTGCTAGCTTTAAAAATCGTACATCAGCAGAAAAAATTTTTTCTCTAAACAGGAACGCATTAATTTTATTCGTGAAAAAAAACAAACACAACTGAGCAAAGCAAACGAAGAACCATTTAGATTTCCGAAGCAGGAAATAAATTTCCTCCTAAGAAAAATACAGAGATTCATGATACAATCAGATGATAAAGTTAAGCATAAGCAGTTGAAACTGACCGCAAGTTCTCAAAATAATGAGAGAAGTATTTTTTAAAGCAATTAGAGCTATGTGTTGTGATTATAGAAAACCAACTCAAAACGAGGTTGTGCTGACATCTCTAATAACTGTGAGCGAAAACGGACAACGAAAAAAAACACATTTTGAAAACCTTAGCAAAGGATACAATGACAGATCATAACTACAAACAGATGCAATAAATTTTGAATTTCGAGATTTTAAAGCTTAGTTATATCGCTGAAGGACAGAAAAGACGTAAGACACCAAAGCTCAAAGTTTTTAGCTGTCTCCTGATAAAATGAAAATCTTTCTCTTCTTTTACTTGGAGAGAGCGCAATTCAAATACCACCAAATGTGAACAGAAACAGAAGACAGGCGGAAACTACCAACCAAACCACTTAACTACCTAGGTGGCAAAAAAATATGCAGTTTCTGTTTCGTCAAACGCACCGTCAAATGCCTATTGTTTTGGCGAAACGCAAATTGCCTATAGACGAAATCACTGCACAAGTGATAACCTACTCAAAAAAACTCAACACATAACAACAACGTATCAGTCATCCGAAATGTGAGATTTGTCTCATTTGATGTTGAGGAAGCATTAGTGCTGCAACAAGAATTGAAAGTTCAAACAAACTACTAAACACTGGCGTTCAAAAAGGGGAATAAAAAAGGTAAACGTTTTTCTCTTTCAAAAAAAATGTCTATGTAAAAATAAAAACTTGAAAAGCAGCACCCTTTCAATATCAACTGGAGTGCCCTATGGCAGAGTAATTGATCCAATACTATTCTTGATTTAAATCTGTCCTATACCAAATTTAGTACACACTAAATAAAGTTAAGGTAAATTTACCTGAAAAAATACCTTAACTTACCTGAAACGTTCAGGTAGTTTTGCCTTACCTGAACTTACCTTAACTTACCTCAACTTTACCTGAAAAACACACCTGAACAGTTAAGGTAAAATTACCTAAACTTACCTGAAAAACGCGCAAAAATTATCTTAAAATTTAAGGTAAAAATACCTGAATAAATACCTGAAATTTACCTTAAAAATACCTTAAATTTACCTGAACTTTTAAGTTAAATTATATTAGTAAAGGTAAATTTACCT
>NC_134481.1:22623717-22713235 GCF_964194025.1 Convolutriloba macropyga
GAACCTTTAAATCGCATTTCAAAATTTGGACGCTGTTCCATTACCACTTCAGAATTCTCATTAATTGATTCTTCTGTAGATTTTGAAAGCTTCAACTCATCACTATCACGATCAAAGGAGGCGTTCTTTTTCAAAAATAAGTGATGGCTCCTCACATGCCTACTCAAATAACGAATGCTTGTAAACTCTTTGGAACAAAAAACGCACTCAAAACTAAAGGCAGACCCGTGATAGTCACTAAGATGTGATTTGTAATTAGCAAGAGAAAGCATGTTAGTACAATTTTTGAATTTGCAGCAATAGGTTACGCTAGGATCAAATGGAAAGAAGAACTTTTTATTTTCGACTAGAGCAGTTTTGGGTTAACATTCTCCTAAAACAGAAGAAATGAAGGGAATGGATTGAGTAGGTAACACGGTTTCAGTTGACTCTATCACATTCGTAACCTCTTAAAATACAGGGGATGGTTCACTCAGCTTAGGTTTCTTTGATTTTAATATGATCTCATTAACTTCCCTGACCGAATCTGTAGCCAATTGTTCTTCATGCTGGGTTACATGTTTGATGAAGCTCTTGAAACCAGAAAAGCAGCGCTTACAAATAAAACAGGTAAACTCGGCTTCAAACCTATGGTGCTTTTGCATGTCGGGACGGAAATTGTCGTATGTTAAATATGTCTGAGCTCTACAAAATTCACAAATAGTATTATACAACGGAACAAAATTTTCATCAGAGAAAGCTTCAACTGCTTGCGCTTGTCTTAAGTTAAAACTTCTGCAAGGTTGGGTACTGCCTCTCGTCAAATCAATCTCCGCACCAAACTCCGACGACCTACTATGTACTATTTGAGAACATGGGCGTTCTACAACGTGATCAGGAGAGTCAAAATTTTCGGTGTCCACAGTTTCATTACTAAGTACAGTGAAGTTGCTGTTGTTTACCCCATTAGCTTCACTTATACCCTCATGGTTGATGCCTGTATTACCATCTTGCTTATCTATAAGATCGTCAGCAGAGTTAAAGGAACTACTGTTTACAGTTTGACTAGTGTTCTCCAAATTCCTAGTACTTGTTGTTACATTATTTTCGTTAATATCACTATGTTACATCGTTAATTACTGGTGGGTGTTACATCATTCAAAACAGTTGAAAAAGTTCTGCCTGACCTCGTTGACTTCTCAGGAACTGATATTAATGAACCAACAATTTTACTCCCATGACTTTTCTTGTTAGGACAGAGACAATTTTCATTATTTTCACCAAAATACTTACTCCCATAGAACACAGTCAGTTCATCACCTACAGCAGTTGGTTTCAAAGTCCTTAAAAAGCACACACTTTTCTTATTTCGGGGGGACTCGTATTTAAAATTTTGTAAACACGAATGATTTACAAAAGATAGGGGACCCTGTAAAGAAAAAGCAGAACCAGATCTCAAAAAGACGGAAAAATTGAGCTCTGGAAAGTCATCTATGTTTTCCGGGCAAGATGACACAACACCCGACAACTCTTTTATCAACTTATTAGCATCAAGGATAGATTTTGCCACAACTTTGAAACCACATTACCCTCTGTTGCTGTCTTCCTCAAACCTAAAATCAGGTTCAAAAGCAACGTTTACCAAAAGCCAAAGATTTTTCATGTAACAATACAAAACGCTTTCTTGCTTAATGCTGATTCTTTGATCATTTTTTATAGCGCGATGACCTTTTAAATCTTTCCTCTCAATTAGTTGTTCTAGAAGAAGCCAATCAATGCTTGCAACTTCAAAATAGCTTTGTACTACGCTTTCAATTTCATTAAAATTAGACATTGAAGATTTTTCTAACCTCAGATTAGTAGTAGTATCTCTTGAACAGGGCGCACGTTAACTTAATCAACTCATAATAAATCAGTATGATCTGAAAATAGAATTAATGTTTTAAAAGACGCAAAACTGGAAATTGGAATGCAACGTAATCATTTGATCTATCTTCACTAAAGCGAGCTCAATTCAATTGAAAAAACAACATAACAGCAAACACCGCAAATATTGTATGATATTGTAATAACTTGAAGTAAGAAATGAAAAACAGTAGATAGCTAAATAGTCAAGACAAAATTAGGAAGCAATGCATTTGCAGCGCAACAGCTACATTAAAATTAAACATCGCGAGAAGGGAAGAACTGAAAGATTGACATATTAAGAAACTGATATCAGATACAGGTATTAGTTAAATGAATTGCGCAATAAATGCATTGCAAATTCAATTTATAAAACTAAGGCGACCTCAGTTCAATTCAAAAACCATTATAACATTGCAAACAACGCAAATTTTGTATGATATTGTAATAACTTAGGAAATGAAATACAGTGGATACCTAAATAGTCAAGACAAAATTAGGAAGCAATGCATTTGCAGCGCAACAGCTATAATAAAATTAAACATCGTGAAAAGGGAACAACTGCAAGATTGACACATAAAGAATTTGACATTAGATACAGGTATTTGGTAAATGAACTGCGCAAAAGTTTGTTAGAGAACGAGTTTCATAGCAACCAGCCAACTCAATTACGTTCTTCACTGTCATTGGCGTCTTGAATGCTATTCAACATTTTCGCCAGCGCGTCAACTTGGTGAGGAATTCGCAACATTGGTAACTTGAAGACCAAGTAATGAAGGAAGGACCAAACGATACAAGTTTGCTCTGGGTAGCGCAGATTGAATACATAGAAAAGCCGAAAGGCAAAATCAATGGCATTCGAAGTGTCCCTAGCCTCCAATGGACCAACAGAAGATGCAACAAAAGTCTAAAAAACGATTTCAAGCAAATAGAGCCAAACAAAATTATTAAAACAAAAATTCATACCTGCCCCGATGACTTCAGAATAGACCCGAATTCTTTTTGCGCACATTCATCCCTGATGTTGCTTACGTCCTAAATTTGATTAAAAAAGTTCGCACAGATAATCAACATACAAAACAGAAAACAAAACAAAACAAATTACCGCGATGTCAGAGATAAAACTATCTCTGGCAGGTGTTAGCGCTTCAATAGTTGTTGGCCGGTTTTTACATCCGGCACCTAGCTTCACGGGTGCCAACAATGGAAGAAGCCAAGGTGCCAATTCGGAATCAGGCACTAAATGCCCACAACATCAAAAATCGAGACCACATTTAAAAATTTTTAAAAAAACGAAATTAAAGCTATTACAGTAAAGCAGTTTCAAGCTCCGAATCTTATCTGCCGCTTCTCGGGGTGGCTGTGTCTCAGCTGCTTTAATTAACGGGGTCATGAAGCAAAGAAACAATTCAGAGAACTTTTGATTTGAAGCGTCCGGTACCCACAGACGAAACTCGGCATCAAGTTGTTGAAAAAAGAAGCAATTTGATTAAAAATCCAAAACAATTTTTTACAATGTGCCAGAATATTCAGACACAAACCTCCTCAAAATTCGAAACATCTAGACCAATTATATAAACATAATTTGCATAATTGATGTTGCCTTTTCCTGCCAGCAGTTTTTGTCTCTCAACAACAGTCCTACATCTAAGAACCTCTTTGCTCTCATCAACGTTGACGAAATTTCCCATGAGATCCGTCATGTCTACCTCCTCGACTTCATTCTCCCGAGAAACTCGCTGTCTCTTGGCAAGCTCAGGCAGTCTATGAAAGTGACAAGGTAAAATCAGGAAAAAAACTAAACAATTGAAGAAAAAACTTGAAAAAAACCTTGGCTCCGTCTGCGAGCAGACTCTTTTGACTTCCGATCTGCCCTCCTAGTCTTGAGGTTCTCCTCAATCAAATCAGTTGGGGGATGCTTCCTTTCAATGCCCCCAACCAAACTTTTCTTGAAGTAAGGTTTGAAGAACAACGACTAAATAACAGGGAAGCCAATAACAAAAATTTACAAAGAATACCCTGAACAAAAAAAATACGAACTTCAGGACAGTTCTCGTCCACTGAAACCAGTTCTGGATAGGCTTCAATGATCAACTTCGCATATTTAGTTTTGGTTTCTGTGGATGGCTTCAACTTTCCCTCCTCTGATCCACTTTCGCGCTAAAGAGAAAAAATCACGCTTAGCAAATGTGAGGAAAAACGAGGAAAGTCTCTGCATTGTAAATAATGAGCATAAAGTGTTTAAAAAAAAACAGAAATTTGAACCTTAATCATATCAGCGACCACAATTCTGACCAGCTGGTTTTGGCCAGATTTAGACCGAAGGTTCAGGTGGTCAGCCAGGGTCTTCAACTCCTCAATGTTCAGCGTATCAGTTGTTGTTAATGCAGCTGCTCTTATAGGGGTTATATTCCCAGTCGACAAAGCTGAAGCTAATGCAGCTTCACTTCTGTTACTAAAAGATGAGTTCGGAGTACTCGCCTCATTATTGCCCACTAACAATTTCAATTCATAGATCGCAGGCTGAGGAAAACCCAATCCTACGAGAATATCATCTGACAGAGCTTTAAAAGAAATCGGTGTCAGCATCGACTTCCTTATAATTTCCTTCAGCAAAGAGAAGAAAAATTTTATATTAAACTTCACCGTAATTTTGCGAAACTCGACAAACGGCTGGAAACTGTTCCATAAATATGTTTTTGTCCCCTTAATATGGCAGAGAGCCCCAATTCGGAAACCTTTACCTGATTATAACAAACAATTTTCAGTTCGATGAATAGGGTTTTGAAGTAGTGCTTTTGTTGGAAAATGGAATCAGTTCGAACTAAAATAAAAATCAATCTAAATCTGACAGACTATAATTTATGGAAGCTACATGAAGATCATATGTCGAAACCGCTTCTATATTAGTGTAATCCAGTTTTGCAGAGATTTTTTTATGCAGGAATAATAGTTTTTAACTTAATATATAAGGAAGAGTGATTGGATTCAAGTTGATACACTTTAAAACCACTTTTAAACTTTCTCTAAACCGTTTTTCTGAAACCAGTTCTTTCGGTACAACGCGGAATCGATTTGTGAGCAGCCAATACATAAACAGAGGCGCGTGAAAAATAAAAATACCAGTTTTTGCAAAATTGGTGCGTTACTGCCTTTTTGAATTTTTTTGAGCACTCACTGAAAGTAATTTTGGGGTTTGCTGTAGTGTAGGTCGACAAATATTAGCTCAAATTGCTTCATATAAGGATCATTGTAAAGCTCTTGTAATAAACTTCAACATTTGGTTTGCTAATTTTACTAAAAATAAACAATTATGTACTGCAGAAAGTTATTAAAAAAGTTAAGGTAAGTTAAGGTAATTTTACCTTAACACAGTTCAGGTAATTTTTTACCTTAACTCAAGTTAAGGTAAAGTTAAGGTAACTTTTACCTTAATTTTACCTTAACAGAGGTTTACCTTAACTGCGTTAAGGTAACTTTACCTGAACTTTTTTTAGTGTGTATGATCAAGATTGTGCCCTTTATTAAAGATCGCGTTCATGTAGATCAATACAAGGGAGATTCTTAATACTAACTGTCTCCCTCCTCCTTTCGCGGTCTAGTACATCTTCTTCTGAACAGATGATTATGTTTCTCCTTAACAGCAAAATTTTTTCTACTTCGATAACAAATAGATTAAATTGGATTAACAGTTAACAATTTCAGATTGAATCGAACAACGAAGATAATTCGAGTCACAGCAATTGCTTACCTTCTTTTCTCTTTTCTTTCCTTCTTGCCCTTCATCGCAAAGGGCTATCAACTAACAACTTTGCTAGCGTCAGATTATTCAATCTTGAGAAAAAGTCAGACAAACAATGCCTTGTTTTTATCCTATGGCAGAGCCAGCTTGAGTACGTCCGGCTGTGAGTTGTAAGAAGAACACAAAAGCACAAAAAAAATTTGACTATATAAATTTTTCATTCTCTCTACCGAAACCCATATTTTCACATATCCCCACAAAAATTGCGCCCTAAATCTGGTGACTGAAAAAAAGTTTCTTATACAGAAGAATGTTTAACAAACTGATATTGTTTGTTGTTAGGAAAGACTAAGATTGCGCGGTAATTGATAACAAAGACAGGGAAGAAAATTGACTAAGGAAGCATTGGTTCAATTCTTCACATTGGCGATAACATCTTCTTTCTATATATTTTATATTTATTTCTAGCCTGATTAATACGAATATTAGAGTCGAAAATTTGTTACTCTCGCAGCAAAATTGCACAGGCATTTCCATTCGGATAGCTTACTATCTTGTGCAAGATGATATAGAAATCTGCGATAATTCACTTAATCGATTATGCGCTTATTTACCCAAAATAAATATTTTTTTCATACTCTCCCCACTGATTTTACATGTTACAACTATCCAAACAAGAACGTAAATTGGTACTATGCGCGGTCTGGTTTCGTGCGTTTACGGTCTAGTTCCTCTTAGCACTTCATTTGGCTATTGTTTTAGAATATTATTTTTCTTTATTTTAGTTCTTTTCTGCTGTTGTTACAATTTTCTCGTTGATGTATTTGTAGTAATCAGTTAAACTTAGATAGTACATTGTCCTCTCTGCTACTTCTCGATCTTTTCCGAAATTCAAACAACGTATGCCTTATCAAAATTGCACAATAAAAAACAGCAATGACAAATAGCTGTTTCTTTTTGGACAATAATAACTTGTAGCTCAGTAGTGTCTTCATCTGCTCAAAAAGGGCACAGTGGTTCAATAACCATCGGGCGCGAATTCCATTCTTCTTTGTTTTTCTTTATAACACCTGTCTTCTAGTGACAAAGTTTTTAAAGAGATTGACAATTGACATCTGATATCTTCTCACCAGTCCTAGAGGAAAAACCAAATTTTTGTTTTTGGAGCTTGCCGAGAACACCAATTGTGTAAAGGACAAATCACGAAAAACCAGCAAAATTTTGTTCCAGTGCCTGAAGTGGCTCCATCAACAAGTATATTAAGATGATTTCAACAAATCAGCAATACCTTTTCCTGTTTTAATTGAAATAAAACGATGCTCTAAATTGAGTGTATTTTTGGTTTTGCATAAATTGATTATCATTAATTTAGCGGTCAAAACTTGGTCAAATTCTTGTTTTCGTATCAATTTTTGACTTTGCAGCCAACTCTGCCCACCAAATAAATACGTTTATCCGGTTTTCATGTCTATTTCAACTGACAATTATTATTATCATTGCCTAGGACATGCATAATTAGTATTGAAAAAACATTGGCCGAGGTGTCAACGCTTGAAATTGAAAAACTATGCAGATTGGCGATGAATGCGTTGGATATACGTAAGATCTATAATTGAGCGCAGATATTATATAAATTCAAAACATTCACCACTCATCTTACATAATTCCGCATTGAACTCAGCGTAGGTGTTACATATTTTTGAAATGAGTTTATAGTAGATCCTACTCATAAATTTGGGCTAGGGATAGGGGGGTTGGGCTAGGGATAGGTTCTTGGTTTTAGGGTCCCAAAAGTTACACAGAAAACTCGTATTTAACTCAAGACTTGAGTTTAATGAATCTTATCAATTTAAAACCCTAAGTTCAACTAATGAGAACTGAATATTTGTATGAACTACCGTTGGAAACGCAAAATTAATTTAAATATTCTCGTAGAATCCGCAAAATTATGTAATATCTACGCTTAGAAATGCCAAATTTATGTGAAACGTGATGTTACGGTCCGATTTATGAAGAGTGCGGATCTTAAGCAAACTAAGATGCTTGAGCTCAGTTTTAGAGCCATCACTTTTTTTATTGTATAATTTTGAATTTGTTGAGTTTATGTCTTTAAATTCAACTCATTCAGCACAAAACTTTGTAAAAGAATTGCTTTGAATTTTCCGTTTTTTCAAGGCTAGTTTCCGCTTATCTTAAATTATTCTGGTGAATTTACTCGGCTCGGTGAATTTACTCCATACGAACAGACATTACTAATTATTTTGGATTCTGGAGAGCCTTGATCTTACTCAAGCCTTGATCTTAATAAAGCTATATGTAAATATGTCAGAGCATTTCGAGTTTAAATGAAAGATTATTCTTGACATTGTAAGATTTTCTAAGTTCTGAATCTAAATCAGCATTATTAAACAACAAAGATTTATCACAATATCATAAAATTTTGGTACTTGAAATGCAAATTCAAAAATGAAAACCTAAAAAAGAAAACCTCAGAAAACTACTAGTGTTAAAAAGGGCTTTCCCATTGAAATTGCTCAACCAGAAAACAAATGGCACAAGGGGAAAGATGAATAAATCACACTTACCCTCTCGTTTCAGCGCCTTCTTCTGTTCGGTGAAAACTGCAGCACATATTAGTGATATCAGTATGAAGTACTTACTGATATTCATTGCTAATGTCAAAAAGCTACATGGTATAAACTGGTATAAACTACGCGTTCATTTCAAGCAGCGATATAAGGAAACGAGTCCACTTTTTCTCATATCAGAGAGACCGGGTTTTTAATCTGATGTTAACTTTGCTGAACAAACTGAACGAAATGGATAATGTCTGATCTGAAAATTTCGTGTTTTTTTTAAAACTTTTTGAAAAAAGTTTTAATCCTTTCCAGCTCAAGATTTTTTTGGAGCCCTCCGCGTAACCCACTATGGCTTCTGAGTACAATACAGGGTGAAAAAACATAGGAATTGGGAAAATAAAAAATGGTTTGAGAGGTTTGAGAAACAATTCAGAGGTGAAATATTATCGGGTTGAAATGCCACAGAAGTGTAGGTAAGTGGCATTTAAGTGGTAGCTAACAACAAACAGAGGAACATGTAGTAAATCTATATAACTATTTGAGCAAAAATTTCGATTGAAATCAATTATTTTGTCAAATGAGTTAGAAAAAAAATTAAAAAACTTTATATTTCCGCTTTTCTTTTTTTTCAGCCGATTAAAAACTAGCTTACTAAATATTGTTTTTCTTTATCAAAAAGATTGTTTAGAAAACGAAAGACTTCAGGGAAATTTAAGTTGTCAAAATAGCAAAATCTAACTTTGAAAATTTAAAAATCTAAAATGTAAAAATGTAAAAAAAGCAAACGAAATTTCTTTAATTCAAGAGTTGTTTTCAGAACCATTTTTTGCTTCTTATGTAAATTAATCGTTTCAGTAACTTTAAACCTCAGAGGCGTAAAAAAAAACATTACGAGGCAAAGGTATACCCCAAAATTTACGCCTTAGTAAAATTGGCTCGAAAATTAGATACATACAATGAACGAAATTAGGAGACATCCTTTGTATGTTACTTTTCGCAAAAGGGTTTCCCTTAATTTAAAAGGAGGGGTTGCGAAATAAAAGAACATTTGGAACGAAAACTAGGTTACAAGTCTTGTAGCACGTTTCCGCTCAATTTAGGTACCTATTATTCGCATTAAAAGTATCTCATATCCGCAATCGAGCCTTATTAAATGCGCGCATTTTGAGCATGCAAAAGTGGTTTAATACTTTGTAATAAGCACTTTATTAAAGATTTAATATAGGTTTTAAAAGCTTTAAAGCGATTTAAAAACAAACAACTTTAAAGACAAAGTCGAAAAGCTGAGCCACCGGTTTTTTTCCATAAAAAAACCCTCGCTCAAGGGTGAGCTTGTATACCAATGTTGGACTGGCAAACTCAGGGGAACAATAAGTAGGGGCACTGATGTAGAAACCAAGCGGCTTTTGTTTACCAAGAAGGGAGAATTGACCTGACAATCCGACAAATATCATCAAAAAATATTGAGGGATTTTTCAGAAAAAAGTCAAGTTTATTCTTTAATCTAATTTTAATTCACTGAACAAAAAACTTGGTTTGCAAACTAATCAAACAAATATTTGGTTGTAATTTGGTGAGCGAGTTACATGTTTTTAGATTCTGAACACCAAAGTCGAGTTTTGCTATTTCTTCCAATATTTCTCAAAATTCGTCTCTTATTTAAAAAATATGATGTGACCCTATGGGTTAAGGAGTCGTAGAATATTGCTAATACTGTTTTCGCAGTATCTCCTATTCATATGAAATGTATTAAACTCAAAATTTTGCTCTTGAGTCAATACTTGAAAAATTGGTACATTAGAAAAGTATAGTTCGGAAACGCAGAAAATTGGTCTGTTTTTTAGGTAAAATGCCTTCTTATTTCTCGACTAATGGGTCTAGGTGGTTTAAAGTGTTAAGAAAACTGTGTGACAGGGTTTCTTTGTCTATGATGTAGAGAAAATTACGATTAGTCTTATATAAAATACAGTTTTGCGATTCCGTCAAATGTTTCTCAAAATTCGTCTCTTTTTAAAAAACATGATGTGACCCTATGGGTCAAGAAGTTGTAGAATGTTGCTCACACTATTTTCGTTGTATCTCCTATCTATATAAACTGTATTCAACAAAAAACTTCCGCTTCGGGGTGAATACTTGAAAAATTGTTACATTAGAAAAGTAATGTTCGGAATCGCAAAAAATTTGTCTGTTTTTTATGTAAAATGCATTCTTATTTCTCGACTGTTGGTTCTAAGCTGCTTAAAGTGATAAGACAAAAGTGTGACAAGTTGACTTTGGCTATGACATAAAGGAATTTAAGATTAGTGTTATATAAAGTCAAGTTCTTCAACTTCGTCAAATGTTTCTCTAAATTTGTTTCGTATTTCAAAAATATGATGTAACCCCATGGGTCAAAGAGTTGTAGAATGTTGCTCATACTATTTTCGTAGTATTATCTTTCAAGTGGATTGTTTTCAAAAAAAATTGTTTTGGGGTCAATACTTGAAAAATTGGTACATTAGAGAAATATAGTTCGGTATCGCAAAAAGTTCGTCTTCTTTTTAGGTAAAATGCCTTCTTATTTCTCGACTATTGGGTCTAGGTGGTTCAAAGTGTTACGAAAACAGTTTAGTTTGCCAGGCCTTATTTGTTCATGACGGAAACAGATTTAAGATTAGTGATATATAAAGTCTAGTTTTGCAATTTCGTCCAATGTTTCTCAAAAATCGCCTCTTATTTAAAAAACATGATGTGTTCCTATGGGTCAAAGAGTTCTAGAATGTTGCTTATACTATTTTCGCAGTATCTCCTATTCATATGAAATGTATCAAACTCAAAATTTTGCTCTTGAGGCAATAATTGAAAAATTGGTACATTAGAAAACTATAGTTCGGAAACGCAAAAAATTGGTCTGTTTTTTAGGTGAAATACTCGCTTATTTCTCGACTAAAGGGTCTAGGTTGTCCAAAGTGATAAGACAAACGTGTGTAAGGCTATATTTGGCTATGACGAAAAATTAAAGATTACTGTTATATAAAGTCAAGTTTTGCAATTTTGACAATTGTTTCTCTAAAGTCGTTTCGAATTTCAAAAATAGGACGAAAACCCTTGGGTCAAAGAGTTGTAGAATGTTGCTCATACTGTTTTTGTAGTACCTCTCTTACATAACAATTGTATTAAACAAAAAACTTTCGATTTGGTGTCAATACTTGAAAAAGTGGTACATTAGAAAAAATAATGTTTGGACACGCAAAAAAATTCGTCCGTTTTTTATGTAAAATGCCTTCTTATTTCTCGACTGTTGGGCCTAGGTGGTTCAAAGTGTTACGAAAACAATTTGTCAGGCTAAATTTGTTCATGACGGAAAAAAATTTAAGATTAGTGATATATAAAGTCAAGTTTTTCAATTTCGTAAATTGTTTCTCTAACCAAAATTTTTGCTTTGGGTCAATCCTTGAAGAATTGATACAATAGAAATATATAGATCGGCAACGCAAAAAATTCGTCTGTTTTTATGTAAAATGCCTTCTTATTTCTCGACTATTGGATCTAGGTGGTTCACAGTGATAAGAGAAACGTGTGTCAAGCTAATTTTGGCGATGAAATAAAGAAATTTAGGATTAGTGTTATTTAAAACCAAGTTTTGCAATTTCGTCCAATGTTTACAAAATTCGTCTCTTAAATAAAAAATATCATGTGATCCTATGGTTCAAAAAGTTGTACAATGTTGCCCATACTATTTTGGCAGTATCCCCTATTTATATCAATTGTATTAAATCAAATTCATTTGCTTTTGGGTCAATACTTGAATAACTGGTACATTAGAAATATAAAGTTCGGAAACGCAAAAAGTTCGTCTGCTTCTAAGTAAAATGCTTTCTTAATTCTGGATTATTGGGTCTAGAGGGTTCAAAGTGAATATAGAAACGTATATCAGGCTTACTTTGGATATGGTTAAAAGAAGTTTAAGATTAGTCGTATATGATACCAGTTTTGCAATTCCGTCAAATGTTTCTCAAAATTCGTCTCTTATTTAAAAAATATGATGTGACCATATGGGTCAAGAAATTGTAGAATGTTGCTCATACTAGTTTCGTAGTACCTCTCATACATAACAATTGTATTAAACGAAAAGTTTCGATTTGGTGTCAGAACTTGAAAAAGTGGTACATTAGAAAAATAATGTCCAGAAACGCAAAAAGTTCGTCTGTTTTTAGGTAAAATGCCTTCTTATTTCTCGACTTTTGGATCTAGGAGGTTAACAGTGATAAGACAAACGTGTGCCAGGCTAATTTTGGCGATGAAAGAATGAAATTTATGATTAGTGTTATATAAAATCAAGTTTTGCAATTTCGTCCAAAATTTTCAAAATTCGTCTCTTAAAAAAATATCTTGTGATCCTATGAGTCAAAAACTTGTAGAATGTTGCCCATACTATTTTGGCAGTATCCCCTATTTATATTATTTGTATTAAATCAAATTCTTTTGCTTTTAGGTCAATACTTGAAAAACTGGTACATTAGAAATATAAAGTTCGGACTATTGATTCTGGACTATTGGGTCTAGATTGTTCAAAGTGAATAAAGAAACGTATGTCAAGCTTACTTTGGCTATGGTTAAAAGAAGTTTAAGATTAGTCTTATATAATTCCAGTTTTGCAATTCCGTCAAATTTTTCTCAAACTTCGCCTCTTATATAAAATGTATGATGTGTTCCTATGGATCAAAGAGTTGTAGAATGTTGCTCATACTATTTTGGCAGTATCCCCTATTTATATCAATTGTATTAAATCAAATTCTTTTGCTTTTAGGTCAATACTTGAAAAACTGGTACATTAGAAATATAAAGTTCGGACTATTGATTCTGGACTATTGGGTCTAGATTGTTCAAAGTGAATAAAGAAACGTATGTCAAGCTTACTTTGGCTATGGTTAAAAGAAGTTTAAGATTAGTCTTATATAATTCCAGTTTTGCAATTCCGTCAAATTTTTCTCAAACTTCGCCTCTTATATAAAATGTATGATGTGTTCCTATGGATCAAAGAGTTGTAGAATGTTGCCCATACTATTTCGGCAGTATCCCCTATTTATATCAATTGTATTAAATCAAAATCTTTTGCTTTTAGGTCAGTACTTGAAAAACTGGTACATTAGAAATATAAAGTTCGGACTATTGATTCTGGACTATTGGGTCTAGATTGTTCGAAGTGAATAAAGAAACGTATGTCAAGCTTACTTTGGCTATGATTTGAAGAAGTTTAAGATTAGTGGTAAATGATTCCAGTTTTGCAATTCCGTCAAATGTTTCTCAAAATTCGTCTCTTATTTAAAAAATATGATGTGACCATATGGGTCAAGAAATTGTAGAAAGTTGCTCATACTAGTTTCGTAGTAACTCTCATACATAACAATTGTATTAAACGAAAAGTTTCGATCTGGTGTCAGTACTTGAAAAAGTGGTACATTAGAAAAATAATGTTCAGAAACGCAAAAAGTTTGTCTGTTTTTAGGTAAAATGCCTTCTTATTTCTCGACTTTTGGATCTAGGTGGTTAACAGTGATAAGACAAAAGTGTGCCAGGCTAATTTTGGCGATGAAATAATGAAATTTATGATTATTGTTATATAAAATCAAGTTTTGCAATTTCCTCCAAAGTTTTTAAAATTCGTCTCTTAAAAAAATATCATGTGATCCTATGAGTCAAAAAATTGTAGAATGTTGCCTATACTATTTTGGCAGTATCCCCTATTTATATCAATTGTATTAAATCAAATTCTTTTGCTTTTAGGTCAATACTTGAAAAACTGGTACATTAGAAATATAAAGTTCGGACTATTGATTCTGCACTATTGGGTCTAGATTGTTCAAAGTGAATAAAGAAACGTATGTCAAGCTTACTTTGGCTATGGTTAAAAGAAGTTTAAGATTAGTCTTATATAATTCCAGTTTTGCAATTCCGTCAATTGTTTCTCAAACTTCGCCTCTTATATAAAAAGTATGATGTGTTCCTATGGATCAAAGAGTTGTAGAATGTTGCTCATACTATTTTGGCAGTATCCCCTATTTATATCAATTGTATTAAATCAAATTCTTTTGCTTTTAGGTCAATACTTGAAAAACTGGTACATTAGAAATATAAAGTTCGGACTATTGATTCTGCACTATTGGGTCTAGATTGTTCAAAGTGAATAAAGAAACGTATGTCAAACTTACTTTGGCTATGGTTTTTAATCTGATGTTAACTTTGCTGAACAAACTGAACGAAATGGATAATGTCTGATCTGAAAATTTCGTGTTTTTTTAAAAACTTTTTGAAAAAAGTTTTAATCCTTTCCAGCTCAAGATTTTTTTGGAGCCCTCCGCGTAACCCACTATGGCTTCTGAGTACAATACAGGGTGAAAAAACATAGGAATTGGGAAAATAAAAAATGGTTTGAGAGGTTTGAGAAACAATTCAGAGGTGAAATATTATCGGGTTGAAATGCCACAGAAGTGTAGGTAAGTGGCATTTAAGTGGTAGCTAACAACAAACAGAGGAACATGTAGTAAATCTATATAACTATTTGAGCAAAAATTTCGATTGAAATCAATTATTTTGTCAAATGAGTTAGAAAAAAAATTAAAAAACTTTATATTTCCGCTTTTCTTTTTTTTCAGCCGATTAAAAACTAGCTTACTAAATATTGTTTTTCTTTATCAAAAAGATTGTTTAGAAAACGAAAGACTTCAGGGAAATTTAAGTTGTCAAAATAGCAAAATCTAACTTTGAAAATTTAAAAATCTAAAATGTAAAAATGTAAAAAAAGCAAACGAAATTTCTTTAATTCAAGAGTTGTTTTCAGAACCATTTTTTGCTTCTTATGTAAATTAATCGTTTCAGTAACTTTAAACCTCAGAGGCGTAAAAAAAAACATTACGAGGCAAAGGTATACCCCAAAATTTACGCCTTAGTAAAATTGGCTCGAAAATTAGATACATACAATGAACGAAATTAGGAGACATCCTTTGTATGTTACTTTTCGCAAAAGGGTTTCCCTTAATTTAAAAGGAGGGGTTGCGAAATAAAAGAACATTTGGAACGAAAACTAGGTTACAAGTCTTGTAGCACGTTTCCGCTCAATTTAGGTACCTATTATTCGCATTAAAAGTATCTCATATCCGCAATCGAGCCTTATTAAATGCGCGCATTTTGAGCATGCAAAAGTGGTTTAATACTTTGTAATAAGCACTTTATTAAAGATTTAATATAGGTTTTAAAAGCTTTAAAGCGATTTAAAAACAAACAACTTTAAAGACAAAGTCGAAAAGCTGAGCCACCGGTTTTTTTCCATAAAAAAACCCTCGCTCAAGGGTGAGCTTGTATACCAATGTTGGACTGGCAAACTCAGGGGAACAATAAGTAGGGGCACTGATGTAGAAACCAAGCGGCTTTTGTTTACCAAGAAGGGAGAATTGACCTGACAATCCGACAAATATCATCAAAAAATATTGAGGGATTTTTCAGAAAAAAGTCAAGTTTATTCTTTAATCTAATTTTAATTCACTGAACAAAAAACTTGGTTTGCAAACTAATCAAACAAATATTTGGTTGTAATTTGGTGAGCGAGTTACATGTTTTTAGATTCTGAACACCAAAGTCGAGTTTTGCTATTTCTTCCAATATTTCTCAAAATTCGTCTCTTATTTAAAAAATATGATGTGACCCTATGGGTTAAGGAGTCGTAGAATATTGCTAATACTGTTTTCGCAGTATCTCCTATTCATATGAAATGTATTAAACTCAAAATTTTGCTCTTGAGTCAATACTTGAAAAATTGGTACATTAGGAAAGTATAGTTCGGAAACGCAAAAAATTGGTCTGTTTCTAAAGTGATATGTCTTCTTATTTCTCGACTATTGGGTCTAGGTGCTCCAAAGTGATAACACAAACGTGTGTCAGGCTAAAATTGGCTATTCCAAAAAATTAAAGATCACGGTTGTATAAAGTCAAGCTTTGCAATTTCATCAATTGTTTCTCTAAAGTGGTTTCGAAGTTCAAAAAAAGGATGAAAACCCTTGGGTCAAAGAGTTGTAGAATGTTGCTCATAATGTTTTCGTAGCATCTCCTATTTATGTGGATTTTATTAAACAAAAAAATTTTGCTTTGGGTCGATGCTTGAAGAATTGATACATTAGAATTATATAGATCGGAAACGCAAAAAATTCGTCTGTTTTTAGGTCACATGCCTTCTTATTTCTCGACTATTGGATCTAGGTGGTTCACAGTGATAAGAGAAACGTGTGTCAAGCTAGATTTGGCAATGAAATAAAGAAATTTAGGATTAGTGTTATATAAAACCAAGTTTTGCAATTTCGTCCAATGTTTTCAAAATTCGTCTCCTAAATGAAAAATATGATGTGATCCTGCGGTTCAAAAAGTTGTAGAATGTTGCTCATACTATTTTGACAGTATCCCCAATTGATATCAATTGTATTAAATCAAATTCTTTTGCTTTTAGGTCAATACTTGAAAAACTGGTACATTAGAAATATAAAGTTCGGACTATTGATTCTGGAATATTGGGTCTAGATTGTTCAAAGTGAATAAAGAAACGTATGTCAGGCTCAGTTTGGCTATGATTTGAAGAAGTTTAAGATTAGTCGTATATAATTCCAGTTTTGTAATTCCGTCAAATGTTTCTCAAAATTCCTCTCTTATTTAAAAAATATGATGTGACCCTATGGGTCAATAAATTGTAGAATGTTGCTCATACTATTTTCGTAGAACCTCTCATACATAACATTTGTATTAAACGAAAAACTTTCGATTTGGTGTCAGTACTTGAAAAAGTGGTACATTAGAAAAATAATGTTCGGAAACGCAAAGAATTCGTCTGTTTTTTATGTAAAATGCCCTCTTATTTCTCGACTGTTGGGCCTAGGTGGTTCAAAGTGCTACAAAAACAATTTGTCAGGCTAAACTTCTTCATGAAGGAAAAAAATTTTAAGATTAGTGATATATAAAGTCAGGTTTTGCAATTTCGTCCAATGTTTCTAAAGATTCGCCTCTTATTTAAAAACATGATGTGTTTCTATGGGTCAGAGAGTTGTAGAATGTTGCTCATACTGTTTTCGCAGTATCTCCTATTCATATGAAATGTATCCAACTCAAAATTTTGCTCTTGAGTCAATACTTGAAAAACTGGTACATTAGAAAGGTATAGTTCGGAAATTCAAAAAATTGGTTTGTTTTTTAGGTGAAATGCTCTCTAATTTCTCAACTATTGGGTCTAGGTGGTCCAAATTGATAAGACAAACGTGTGTCTGGCTAAATTTGGCTATGACAAAAACTAAAGATTACTGTTATATAAAGTCAAGTTTTGCAATTTCGTCAATTGTTTCTCTAAAGTCGTTTCGAATTTCAAAAATAGGATGAAAGCCCTTGGTTCAAAGAGTTGCAGAATGTGGCTCATAATTTTTTCGTAGCATCTCCTATTCATGTGAATTTTGCTTTACCATATTGTCATTTCTGAAAATGAATTTGTCGATACCCGTTATGCTTTGTTTCAGGATTGGAAAAAAGTCATCTTGTGTTTAAGTTGATACTTGTCCAGATCTTTAAGATTTACATTGCGACTTAGGATGTCGGGAAAAGCTAAGTTTTTTCCTTCAGTCCAAATAATTTTCAGGTTCTGAAATTGAGATATTACTAACTGGTACCTGAAAAACCTGTGAGAGAGTTTTCCTCTTCTCTCCCATAGATACATTAAAGGCTTATGGTCGGTGTACACATATACTGGATGGGGAGAACCAATTAGGTAATGCTCATAAGTTTGTAGTGCAGATATTACGCCGCAAAGTTCGCGTGCTGTGGTGCTCATTTTTTGTTCCTCTTTAGTGTAAATTCTAGAGTTAAAAGACACTATTCGTTTCCCTTCTGGAAATTTTCGAACGAGAATTGAGCCTACTCCTATAGAAGAAGCGTCTACATGCACGTGGAAAGGGTATTTAGTATCAGGTATTGCTAAGATAGTATCTTCGCTAATCCTGTTTTTAATGTCGTTAAACAGTTTTTCGTGTTCTGTTGTCCAGACAAATTTAGTTTCTGTGCGGGTTAGGTCATAAAATGGTTTGCAGTCAACATGCAAATTATTGATGTACATGCTGTAGAATCCTAAGCAACCTAGAACTCTCATGACATCACGTTTGTTTTCAGGCGACTTAAGTGCTTTTAAATCTGCTACTCGCTTCTTGACTGGTTGTATCCCATCTTTACCTACTACATGTCCCAAGAACTGTACTTTCCTAAGGAAAAATTTAGTCTTTTCAGGTTGAGCTTTCAATCCTGATTTCCTTAAAAGTTCATGGTACTTGTCAATTATTTCAAACATTTCGGTTTCATCTAGCGCTTGCATGATGGTGTCATCAATGTAGGTTATAGCTTGTTTTTTTCTAATTAATGGTGCCAAATGGATAGTCATTATACGACTGAAGAAATTAGGTAGACCGCATAGGCCGTAAAATCCGCGTTCAAATGTGTATTGCTTTGGACCAATTACAAAACTTACCAGCTGTTTGGTTTCCTCAGTTAGAGGGACTTGGTTATAGGCTGAACAAAGATCACTGGTTGTGAAGAAATTACCTTTTAATCTAGTTAATAGACTTCCGATTGGTTCGAGTGGCCATGAATATCGACTAAGGTCTGTTATTGAATTCAGATATCGGGCATCTATAACCAGTTTTACTGTGTTCCCCTTGGGTAGGATTATGATTGGATTAATAAATTCTGATCCCATTTCTTTATCATTACCCATTTCCCGGATTATACCTGTTTTACACAGTTATTCCAAAAGGTTTTCTAGTTTTTCCTGATAGTGTAATGGTACTTTGGATGGTCTTTGTTTTGTCAAAGTTGAATTAGGTAAAAGTTTAACATGAAACTTTTGTTTTATCTTTCCAACATCGTATTTGTGTTGAGAGTAAACGTCTTTATTTTTAGTTAAAGTCCTCAGTAACTTGTCTAAGTTTTCGTCATTGATATCAGCTTGGCTGAAATCAAATTTTTTGAGAAACGCTTGATCGGTTTTGTCAAATCTGTTAAGTTTTTCTTTGGGAAGTTCAACGGGTCTGATGTTCTCATCAGTTGTTTCTGATTGTGGCTTAAGATCCTTGAGGTCGTCGCTAAAGTCTGTTTCTAATTCGTAGTTGTTGGTAAAATCTTGTTGCCTTTTTCGCTTTTCTGTTTTCTTTTGTTTTTCAGGAGTTTTGCTTGCAAAGAAATTTTGAATTTTTGAAATTTTTGGACCTTGTTTTTCACTAACATGGAATATTTGATCCCAATTAGTGTCACTATTCATTAGGTGGTTTATGAATGCAACGTTGTCAACTACAGAAAATTCTGGGTCTTTTATAATTTCAATGCCTTCTAAAGTGTGCCCAATAGGACCCTTTTGGATGACAACCTTGTTGTTTTGAGGATTGTTTAGCACTATTGGTAATTCTTTTTCTTTTCTAAAACACTGAACGTTGTAAGTATAAATTCCTTGAGCTTGCAGTTCACTTCCAATTACGAAGGAGGTTCCCTTTCTGAAGAAATCATTCGGAGGTCTAATTGATATTACTCGAGTTGATTTTGGTGCTAATGGTAGTTGCTGGTCAAGAGTTACAATTTTGTAAGAGCTAATGTATGGATAGCTTTTCGTTTGGTATCTGGATAATGTGACGGCTACTTCAGGGTAAGTTTTTAAATCAATTTTTGGAGTAGTAGGGTCAATAGATTTTACTGTAGATTCAAGGAAATCCGTTCCCAACAAATTCGGCTTGCAACCATCTTTGGCTGAAACCCATGTGGTAACTTCCACTTGATACTTTCATTCAATGTCGAAAGAAGTTTTGAAAGTAATTTGACCTAGAAGTTTAGTTTCTCACCATTAACCGCTAAAGTATGATTTTTTGAAGCTTTGATCTCAATGTGTTGTAATTTACATAGTTCAAGATAAGTGTGGTAATTAATTATAGAGCTTGATGCTCCTGTGTCCAATAAAAACTGTGTTTCTAAGCCGTTATTTTTATTTTTGTCTCCGACGGATTGGTATAAATTAATATAAATATGTGAGTAACTTGCTTTGTTATCAGTAGTGTTGATGAACGGAGACCTGTCTAGTTTAAATACTCGTCGTTGTGATTCTCATTATTGTAATAGTCTCTGGAAGTTTCACTGGTAAAGTGAACTCGAGGGCTTCGCCCTTCACTGTTATCTCTTGAATGAGTATTATTGTTTTGTCTAGTAGATGTCCTATCCCGGTCATGGTCTCCACTCTTATCACGATATCGACTATCTGATCTTGGAGGACCGTTGCCTTGTCTATTCCTACTATTTTGCCTATTGTTATCTCTGTAAGAGTTGTCTCGATGGTTATTTTGTCGTTCCTGTGATCGGTTATCGTAAAAAGATGATCGGTAAATGTTTGAAGAGTTTGATGGGTACGGTGATCGATGTCGGTAGTCTGATCTAGAGTTGTTTTGATAATTGGATTGATTTTGGTTATAACTATTTCTCTGTCTGTCCCTAGAATTTCGATTGTCATAATTGTTTGATTTGTAATTTTGTTGACCTGGTGAATGGCTCCTACTACGTTTATAATTATCTGTGAACTTTTCTCGTTGTTGAGGTGGGTTTCGGTTTTCGTTTTTAAAGTCCTTGTACTTAAAGCAGAAAGCTATTGTGTGACCTGAACGTTTGCAAAACTTGCAGAATCTAGTCTGGTTTTATTTGAATCTGGGATTGTCGTTGTTGTATGTGGCGTCTATTTTATGATCTTTCATTAGATTTGCATTTTCTGTGAGTTGGTTTTTTAACCCTTGTATTTCTATTTTATTGTCGATACTACTTGAGGCAGTACCCGTGAATTCACTGCTAACAGAAAAACTTAAGTCTTTAGTTGCTACATGATCCTGTAATTGTTGCCAGGTTGTGGCTGGGTTTTCTATTAACCGATGATGTGCCTTTTGCTTGAGTGCAGGTGGCGTTAATCCTGTTACAAAGTACTCCATACACTTGGCGTTACGCTGGTCGTTGTTAAAATCTGGATCTGGCCATCCTTTTTCAACTGCTTTTGTTATTCGGTGTGTATAGCTTTTTATCAATTCATCTGGTTGTCTTTTAATACTCTCGACTTCAATTCTTTTCCTATTCTTGTCTTTTGCATCAGTAAAACGGTCAATGAACTGATTTCTAACTTCGTTCCATGCTAAACCTGGTGCTAAGGTTACAAACCATTATGCTGCGGGCCCACGCAAAACCAAACTAAACAACGCTTTTTGTCTAGAGTCGTATGCTGCTTGCAAGCTGGCATCCGCAGGATCTCTTGTTCCTAGTGAGAATTGGATTTTTCTTTGTATTAAACTAAAGAATTCCTGGGCATCTTCAGATGGATCTAAACATGTAAATTTCTCTAACGCTATGTCGGGGTACGCAACAACGTTCGCTGCCATGTTTTATTTTAGTGTACGAAAAGAATATTTTATACGAAAGTATTATTAGTTTGGGTAATTAGTGTAGAAATTATTTTTGTTATAACAATTAAGTAATAAAACGCTAATACTAAAGTAGAAAGTTGAACTGTTTGTTTTGTAATATGAATTTTATTTGTTTAGGACCGTTTAATGATTGTATATTAAATTCAAAGTTTTCGCCGTTATCAGTGCTAAAAATTTCAACCCAAGAGTAAATATCGGTTTGCTCAACGGTAAAATTTAATAACCAAGGATAAGTGCTTTCAGAGTGTTTAAATTCAACAGAGTATTGGTGAAATCTGTTTATTTTTGAAAATCTAATTTCTGTGAAAAATTCTGTTTTTGTAAGTAATTTAACTCTATCTGGTAAACTCGGATCGTCAGGAGAAACGTTGATGTATTTGGGTTTAATGATTTTTAAGATTTGTAAACCAAACGGGGAAATTTTATTTCGGTGGCTCATCCAAACACAAGATGATAACGTTTATGCTAATTCTATCACACTGTTCTGATTTCTTAGCGCACACAAAATTTCATTAAAGTTTGGGTTGGTCCACTTGTAAGTTATGTAAATTTCAGTCTCTGTTTCGCTAGAAGATTGATGGTAAATGCATAAAAAGTTTGTTCTGATCAGTTAAATAATATGAAACTTTGCCTATTTTGTTATGTACTTTAATACTTATATTTAAATCTTGAAAGTTTACTTTAATATATGACATATAAATAACATAGAACAATTGTTTTTGTTGTTTTATTATTGTATTTTTGTATGAAATTACACAGAAGACAGTATAAAAACGTTTAGTACGGGATGTTTAGTACATCAGTAGTAGTATTTTTGTAGCTATTATTGTGTTTAAATATTGTTTCTAAAGTGCTTGAGTCTGTTAATGACCGTATTTTAACATGAGACAACAACTTTTCTATGATAATTTTGTGTACAAATTGGGTTAAAAAGGCTAATTTACGCTCTTTTAATTAATTTAATTATTGGCTAAATTTTCTGCGGGAATCTCGATCACACTGTTTTTAGTTTTTAACAAAGTTAGTAAATTCTGAAAATTAGGGTTCTCAGATGCATAGGTTATATAAAAATTAGCTCGGGAATTATGCTCAAACACGTAGAAAATAGCTACAAAGGTAATTCCGTCAGTAAAAAATCGTGTTATTTTACCCTTCTAGTATTTTCTATTGCTGTTAGATTACGATGTTCTCCAATAACTATTCCAGTTTGGACCATGTACTGTTTAAAACCTCTATTGGTGAAATTGTACTTGTGAAACCGGTTAAAATGGGGGAATTCTCATCAATTTATGTTATTTTCAGGCTAAAAATCTATGTTGGGGGGATAAAATTTAGTTTAAAACCCGTTATTCTTTGTTAAATTAGGACCTTATTGAGATTTATGTGGTCAAAATTTGGTTAATATTTACTAATTTTGTGTAAAAATGACGTTAATATGGCTATTTTCTTGAGTAATATTGGTTAAAATTGGATAAGAATGATGTTTTTAAGGCTTAAATGTGATTAGTATCCGTTAAATTATGATAAAAGTGACGTTAATTTTGTTAAAATCTGGTTAATTTTCGAGGATTTAAGTCAAAATAATGTTTATTTGGTTAAAATTTGATTAATATTACCCTACCCGGGTCAAGAAATTGATCAAACAGAGTGAATATTCAACTAAGGAAGGCTTATATTTAACCAAAATTGGGTTAGTTAATGTGAAAATGCAACAATGTGTGCTTACATGTGTAGAAAATTAGATATAAATTACACTAAAAACGTATTGGGGGGATGAATTCTGGTTAAATTTACGTCAAATTGTTTGAAAATGCTATATTTTGGTCAAAAATTCAGTAAAAATTAGACATATGTTACTCTAAATATGATTTGGGGGGATGATTTCTGGTTAAAAATCGTCTATTTAGTGTGAAAATGCTAAAATTCTACTGTGAATTTGGTGAAAAACGGCTAAAGTTTAGTTTAATTAGGTGTTGGGGCGGTGAAATTTGGATAATTTTTGGTTATTTGGAGTGCATATGCTAAAACATAACCATAAATTTGGTCCAAATCTGGTCAGAAATAGTCTAAACAAGTTTTGGGGGATAAATTCTGTATAAATTTCGATTATTTAGTGTGAAAATACTAAAATTAAAGCATAAATTTGGTCAAAATCGGGTTAGAAATAGACTCAACAGGTTATGGGGGGATGAATTTTGTATAACTTTCAATTATTTAGAGTGAAAATACTAAAATTCAACCATAAATTTGGTGAAAATTGGGTTAAAATCACATTAAATATGTTTTGGGGGGATAAAATCTGGTTGAATTGTTGTTATTTAAGGTGTAAATACTAAAATTTAACTATAAATTTGATGAAAATTGGGTGAAAATTAGGCTAAATAGGTTTTGGGGGGGATGATTTTTGGTTAAATTTTGACTATAAAATGTAAAAGTACTTCAATTGTTATATAAATAAACTAAAAATTGGACATAGATTACCCCCACCCAGGTCAGAACAATTTTACAAGAGCAAAGAATCAGTTGCCTGTTACTATTTTAATGTAAATTTACTGTATTTCGGTCGTAAATTTGATATAAATTACTCTATTTGTTTGTCTATTAGTGTGCTTTTACTTCTGTGGTAGTGGCTATTTTACTATTTTAATCCGATCGGATAGAAAAACAAAAATTTAGGCGTGATTCTTTCCTCTGGGCGCACCAGTTATCAAATTTGTCTGGGCTGCTACAGATCACACAATACGGGATCTCTTTATGTATGCCAGTCAAACTTGACAAAAGATATAACAAATCGAATGCAAAGATATATGCCTAAGACCTGTCTGTGCTATAAGTCTCAATTTAAAATAGTTGGGGGGCTGAAAAGTTCAATTAATTAAATAGATAGTTTAAATGAACAAGCTTACACTGAGTAGTATTAAACCGGGTTGAGCTGTTACTTGAGTGAGTGCGTCGTTGTGAGTGCGTCGTTGAAACTTCTTCCAGTCGATTTCTCACAAGTGTGTTCTGTTGGAAAATTTGCTAAGTTGGAAATCTTTAATAAAATTTCTTCTCTGTTTAAATTTAGGAATTTATTTTGCAAGAAAAATGAAGCAGTTGTCTGCTGCTGGTCGTTGGCTCTGTTATTTGTCTCTCTAATTTTATTCCGTCCCACTTCGCTGAGAGAAACAATTAATTCCTCTCAGCTCCGTTTGGGCCGATAGGGAGCGAATCAGAAACTCACGTTCATAGTGAGGTGCTTCTTAATTTTTCTATTGGCCGAGAAGGCAAGAGAATTAACTCTTTTTTATCTCACGGAAAAATTATTGAAACTCCAAAAAATAATAAAAATCTAAAAAGCTGAGAGCATCAGTTATTGATTTCGTAGGCGCCTGTTTTCTGTTTTTCCCCTCTTCTAAAACCGCAACAATTATGGTTTTCTTGGGGGTTTTTTATGAGACTCTATTGTCTTTTCCCCTGAAGCAATCTGCTTCATCTTTATTGAACTTGGGGGGAAAGATCTGCATTGCAACTGTCAAAAGCAGAAGTAATTTAAATCAAAAGAAACTGTGGTTTTACAGGCCGCCTACGTTCAACAACGTACATTTTCTGTCCTGGATATAAGCGAGGAGATCCAGGCCTAAAGTTGTCTTATTTAAATAAGTCGAACTGAGTTGTTTAAATACTTGTGTACTGGTAGTCTTAACAAGCGTTAGTTTGTTTAGCACGCGGCGAAAGAATGGTTAATTAGCGCCTAAATACGTTCGCTCTAATGCGGGATTAATTATCCGTTCATTTGTAACGGCTCTCGTAATACTACAGTTTCCAGTTTTAACATTGTTTTTAGCACTTGATGTTTGTTTTTTGTGTACTTATTTTTTAATACAGAAAAGCAGAGAGATAATTATACAACTTTATTTTTGCGTTCAACGCAGTTTTACAGGTTTATTGTTTTTTTAAAAAATGTCTGTTTCATTTAAATTGGCTGCAGTTCTTCAAAGACGGTTGAATTTTTTATAAAACAAAAAAGAGGCTACAAAAACCGCTTTTTTAGTACAGTAGCAGGTATCATAATTTACTCTCTGTCGAAAAGTTACAATTGAGTTCGATTACAAAAGTTAATTTTGGTTAACAGTTCTTCTCTTCTATTTCTGATTATTTTAGCAGACCAGATCGAAACCTTATTAACATAAAATTTTAATAGCTATTACTGTTCTAAGAGTTGCTAGCTCTACATTTTTAAATATCTGCTAGTTGTTTGTTGTAAAACGACGATGTTAGAAAAATCCTTTTTATGAAGCCAGCCTGATGATTCGGTTGTGAAGACTTACTTGCAACAACGACTACCCTTCTCCAAATTTTTGACCTTATTTACCCTAAAAATTAATATTTTTTCGCAAATATCAATTTTACAATATGATATCACATACTTAGAAAAATCTTGATGACATAAACTTTTTCTGACAATCGAATATAAACAATCTGTAAAACAATCTGTAAAATTCTGCAACTTAATTATAAATGGTGACTTCCAAAAAAACAGTTCATGTGCTAGTCCACTCCCCCTACAAGAAAAAAAACAATTAGTTATTGCATTGCACAATTGCCCAAATTTTATCTCGAAGTTCAAGTTATGAACTGAGTTGTTTTCTTTCCTTTTGACGAAAAATTGCATATTCATTTTTCTATGAAGCTGAGCAGTTGGTTGCGAATAATCTCAATGATTTCGTACTTCCATTAATAAAATCTGCTCTAAAGAACGTAACCAGATCTCGACTTTTTTATGAAGTAGAAACAAATTCTGCCGCAATAGCATTGAGATGACAGAACTATATGAAACACGCCTCGAAAGTATATGTGGTTTCCAATTTGTGCGCTTTTTATTTGTGCTTTTTTACTTTGCGATTGATTTGTTTTAAAAATTGAATTGATGACTACCGCTAACAAAAATTTTTGGATCAGGTAACATTTCTGTAAAATTAAACAGCGGTCTTGTAGCCACTATTAAGAAAACAAAGCTTCTCTCAAAAGTGTTGGTCCAAAATCATTTAAAATGCAAATATTGCGGTCAAGAAACAGAACTAAAAAAACCATAAATCACTAGCCCACTTTTACCTCTGTTTAAAATAGGTACTTTTGAAAAAAAAACATGAAATTACGGGTATTTTTGATATTCCTAACACATTTCTGTAAGTTGGTATCTTTTATTTTTTTATAACAAAAGGAGCTCTGAACTACACTGCACGAGGAGCTCGCACGAGATACATGCTTCCATTCAAAGAAAAGGCTTAGGCATTTTGCTGAATCAACAAATGCTTGACAAATTTTAGAGAAATCTTTTCAACTAATTTAGCTGACACTTCTGAACAATTGGTTTTGTGCTCAATAGCGTACGAGTTGCTCGGATATTACTATCAGGGGTTTATGTTTTTTAAGAATTAATAAAAATTGACTAACTTGCTACCATTTGTCATAAAGTCTGGAAGCAAACTTGTTTAAGCCTGTGTCAAAAACAGGATATGAAGATGATATTGAGTTATAAAGGACTATACGAATTATTGAAACTTGAAATTTTGATTCACAAGAACCATCAAGTTTTTCGTTCAAAGCAATTACGTTTTTGCGAGCAACTTACTTTCATAACGTCACAATAGTACACTTGAATTGAAATCGACTGAGCTTGTGTTGGTTGCTTCGACTACGTAAAATTGGTCAAAAATTCATTAAAGTCTTTAAACGCTAAGTTTTTCTGTACGAAAATTGGTTTTTCTATGTTGTAACAATAAAATGCCACTGAAAAAACAATAAAATTACAAAAAAATTTTGCAAAATGTATGAAGAATTTATCAGCAAGTAAAACTTTAAAAACTTTGTACCTAATTTACACCAAATTTATAATCAAATACAATTAATATTAATAGTATTAACCCTACAAAAATAGACGCAATCGAATGAAATAAAGCAGTTCACACCTTTTGCTTCATGTGGCTAGACTGTTCTTCTGTTTTTTTACCTTTTTTCTTTTAAATCGTTTATTTTAACCGCAATTTTCAAAACATTTTATCATACAACCCACAATATTTTAACCCCAAGATTGTTTTAACCCGAATTTAAGAAGTCTAGAATTGAGGATAACTAGGAGAATTTCAGTTCCGATTACTCTATCTAATTGAGGTTGAAATCGGGGTGAAATGACTGAGTGGAAAATTTTTTTTTATTCCTCAGTTATTTCACCCGATTTGAAATCTGTATCAAAGGGGCTCAAAATATTATAGGAAAAAAGTAAACACTAAATGAAACCTAAATTTTCAGTAACAGCGAATCATTTATCTAATCTAGTCCTAATGGGGCTACTAAAATAATTAAAAATCACATCGAACCCTAACATTGATTATGTTGATTAAATCTTGATCTTCCTAAACCAAAATATCAGTGGTTGATCTTCCTAAACCAAAATATCATCATTTTCCACACTAAAAAGTGCCAATTTTACCAATGCCTCAAATTTTGCAAAATAACAAAGCTACAAGTGCTCCGTTTTTCCATCTACACAAGATAGCGAACTTATTTTTGTAAACTGTCTACAGAATAAAAAAAAACTAAAAAATAGAGAAAACAATGCGCACAGCAGCTTTATACTCAAAACTAATAAAGTAAGTGATGTTGTCCTTACGATGTCTGCTTGCCCTTTGAAATCCAAATTAATTCAAACATCCAAGAACTTAAGAAAAAATGTGCCAAGCCATTTCATTATAGCCGGTTTGCTCGAAAAGTTTTTTAACCTGACAGCGAGACGCATGGCCAAGAGCGTATCTTAAAAAATTAGTGATCCATATGTGATATCGGTTCTCGAAGATTCTAAAAATTGAGCTGTAAACTTTAGCTTTGCTAATCGCTCATTTGGACTCCAATTTAGATGATAGATTCGTGTCTTTGGGGCAATTTCAGTGCAAATGTATTGTCGGTTTAAATGACTGAGGAGTGAATATAAATGGTGCTAAATAACGGGGCTTGAATAAATCGCGGCGATAAAAACTAGAACTAATTCTCTGAAATTCGCCACAGATCTAATGTTCACAATCATAAATTGCATTTTCGTCTTGGTTGTAACACATAGTTTTTTTGTGAAAGAGAATCATAGGAATTGGTTAAAAAAATCTTATTGTGAAAGCATTAGGCGTATAAGTATCTGCATTGACTTTATTGCTTAGGCCCACTTGTGGGGGGAGGAACAGCATACTCAAATGTTTTTTTGTTCAGTCAATTATGGCCGATAGACATATTCATCAAAGGGAGTCAACAGTTGTATCATTAGAATGCCCTCCCAGCGTACAATATGGAAACAAAACGATTTCTTTGATTTTCTTTTCTTACGGTGAGTTATCGAGGTAAAAAAATTCTGAATAGTGACGTGATTCCGTAGTTTTGAATCAAATTTTCCGTATTCTTTTGCCAATTTCGAAAATTTTGCTGAATATTGTTAAGAGCAATGTTATTCGTTTTCAGTAAGGGATAGAGGAGATTGGCCGATTGCTTTTATGTTAATCTTTTGGTAAAAATTTTTGATTAGTTTTTCCAATTTCAAAATTGTTAATCAACTCTGGCTCAAAATACTATTTTATCTCAATTTGTTTGAATATGCCGGGAAAAGACAACTCACATCTGCTGTCATAATCTGTAAAAACTACAAAAAAACTAGTTGTACTTCTCCGTCCCATTATAGACTTCTGGAATTAAAATTTTGCTAATTGATCTGTTTTGCAAGCAAATGGAATAATTAATTGTTTCTGTTGCACCCGCAGCAAAATTAGGGCTAGGTTAGGACTCATCCTTGATCCCAAGAAAAATTAATTATCTGGATTATATTCGGGCGCGTACTTTTTCGAAAAATTTAGCGTTTTTGATTTTTTATGTGGATTACTGACGAGAAAGTTATCAAAGCAGGGCAAATTAATATCAAAATTTAATTATAACAAATTGAGGCCAATTCGATATACAAAAAGTGTTCAGAAAAGAGCTATTAACTTTGTGGCTTTGACAATATGTTTTCGTAAACATTGTTTATTTTTTTTTGTTTTGTTTCATTTTTTAGTGCGTTTTGCAGTCTCGTGTTTATAATCAACCATCCTATTTGTTTCTTTAAGGGCTAATCATTAACCTCTACAGTGCTTTGAATTATTATCTAATGCCTCTGATTAATTTCCATTTTTGTTTGCCATTTTTTTATCTTCTTTCTGTTTTTTGTGACTCCAAACAATATTTTTCCTGCTGGCTATGCCTTGACCTGTATCTGTTCAAAAAGTCCCTATTTCACAGATAGCCAAATTAAAATCAAAGAAGACAGAACCAAAAAAATGTGAACTCTTCTTGTGAATTTAATGTTTTTAATTGTTTTTCATTGTTTATAGTTTTAATGGCCTTACCCCTGTGATTCTGATAAATTGTTTGTGAAACTTTGGATTCAATCTCTTTTTGTTGTTTTTTGACGACTGGTGATTTGGTTCGTTTTAATGACAAGCTCAAAAGGATTTTTGAGCCAATTCAAGTTAATTTGTTTTTGCTTTAAGTTGAAAATATATGGATTATATAAGCTTTTTATACATATTTTTTTTAAAAAAAAGTGGATTTCTGAGCTTTTTCACTTTTGTACTGATGCTATGAATTTTGAAGCTTAATCTCTGTTAGGATAGTTCACACCCTCACTTTACTGAATCAAGATCCAGTCATTAAAATGGTCTTAGTTCCAATTAACTGTTTCTTGGGTTTTTACTACGCATTTTTCTAAGAAAAATGTCATTTTTGAATAATTGCCCTTTCAAAAATTTTTTGATTCCTTGCCACATTATCAAACTAATAAGTGGTCCAATTGATTGTGAAAAAAAATTAAATTGATTATATTTAATGTTCTTCATTAATAATGGTTGCGACACCGTTTTCTTGATAAACTTAAATGAACCTTTTTTTAAATGTTGCCTTTCCTTTGGTGGTCGTCGACAAATTAAGGAAATTAACAGGTGTCAGCTTATTCTTTTGAGGTATAGGTTAACCTTCTAATGAATTGATTTTAATCAATTTGAAATTTGTTGTTTTCAAATGTAGAAACGTATTTTTGTGACTCTGTTCTTTTGTTCTTCTTTGTCGTTTTGTTATCGAGTCTCATCATTAGCAGGTCCCATAATTTATCTTATGAAGTATACGTTAAATTGTGTGGTTCAAGATTTAACTGATTCGATCTTCATTTTGTTATTAAGTGTTTCTTTTTTAAAAAAGAAACAGATACCGAGTTTTGTCGTAATTAATGTTTGCTATCGATTGGTTTTTACGTGTGTCTTGGTCTTGTACAGTACTCTCGTTAATGACAAGTCTCCTCGGCCCTCATTCAGCATTTTTTTTCACTCAGTTGTTTGTATGTTTTCGGACGGATATGCAAATTTTCGAAAGTTTTCCTTCTCTTCCTCATTCGGTAGACAAATATATCAAAAATGTGGTTGATCAGATCTGAATAATATCTGAAAACACAACACATTACCGAGCCTCCTTGCTCGTTTGAAAACCAAATGTTACAAAAATTGAATTTACGGCGGTGGGTTATGTCTCATCATTTGAAATTAGTGTTTGACTTCAACATTTGCCGCTTTGTTCAATTTTAATCGAAGTCTGATTAGTGGAAAACACAATTAGGCAGTTAGCGGAATAAATTTCCGTTGAAAATTAGTTGAAAGCTGAAACAATTTTCTGTTATACAAAACTTGGGTCAAGAAATTTGGCGCACTTTGACCCGTGGCTGTTCTTTGTTTAAACACAATGCAACTGTATTCGTCTTGTGTATAATGAGCGCATTCGCTTACCGCACATATGAAGAAATGTATGCAGGTCAATATTTCGATAATTATAGATTAAACCAACTTTATAGAACTTCTTTTACTGATCGCGTTTCAAGAATTATAAATTTGAAATAACCCAGAGATGCGAAATATCTAAGCCATCATTTATAAATAACTTGAAATACTTAGCTTTAACCAGATTTCTGTTTATTAATTTCCTATAAACCTGATTTATAAACCTAAACATTTAACACTTTATCGCCATCATTTCAATACTATCATTATAATTGAAATCTAGCTTCTAGTTTATAAGTCTGTGCAATGATGAACTGAGAAAAATTGTTTACGCTTAACCCCCCTCCCTCGTAAATATAAAATCAGAAAATCAGGCAACTGCAGGCTCGCTCAGTGGAATAAATACGTTCGTTGGCTATTGAAGTGCTTATAAGTTACATTTTACTTTAACCTGCTTTGAAATCGCTATTTATACTCACTACTGCTTTTGTGTTCACACTTTACAAATCAGTTCACGGGCCACTTTTTCGCTTTTTTAGCCGACGGGAGAAATGAGCGAAATTAGCTTTCAATTCAAATAGGCAACAATTTCTAAATTCTGATAACTGTTTGAAGCTTTTTACTTGAGCAAAAGTATTCACATAAATTGTACAACAGCTTCAGATAAAACATTTTTTTGTTAATAGACAACAATTGTTTTCAACAAAAGTTTTCTGCTTTAAAAAATCTGTTGTGAAGCTTGAAATGTTGAATGCATGTTCGTGAATACATGTAAAAATCTATTCAAGTTAAATGTTAGTTGTCTCATAAAATTTGTCGGCTAGCGGCTATTATATTAAGTCGGACAACACGTTTCGGCTAACTTTTTGTCGGCTTATGGTGACGCGTCGCCCACAAATTCAACGTGCACCTAAAAACTACAACCCCCCCCCCCCCCCCACCCCATTTTCCTTTCTATAATATACGTACAAATTGGGCCATACTTTCTTGAGTCTTTTGCTGCTAAAATCCAGACAACAGCGCATGTAATATTTTTGCTGCATTTTATTCCTAACGTGAGACAAATTTTACATTGTATTCTCAACATTTCTCACTACTTATCGCTTTAACTTATTCCACTGTAACGCAAATTGTCTAGTCTTTATATTCAACTTCACTACATGAAGATTTTCGACTAGCTTTATATCATATTTTACTAATAATTTTAATTTGTATTCATTTAGGCGCCAGTATATAAATTTCAATTCATCGCATTCATTAGGTTAAATAATTTTCAAACCAAACTTTACAAAAAATTAACAGACAGCTCCGACGAACAATTTTCTGCTAATTTTGGTTAATAAACGCAAAAATTGTTGTTTATATCTATTTTAGTAATAAAACAGCGTTTTAGGGTTGCAGCTTTTCTCAAATAAATTAAAGCTAGACAACGTGGAAATTTAGCCTGCAGGAATTAAACCATTAACGCCCTTATTATTCGCGTTTCCCCTTATTCGGGTTTCGCTAAAATGACTTTCGAGTGACTAAAATAGCCTTTTAAATTCAGTCCATTTACCCCTCTTTGGTTTCGACATATAACAAGGAAATCTTCCACAAGTTAACAGTTTGAAATTCGTGAAAACTACCATTTAGTAACTTCCCTTTTCTTATCAGTATATTACATTTGTCCAAATTTTCCCCCTAAATGTGAAAAGTTATCCCTGCATGAAATTATAACAGCTAAACAGTTCAAACTAAGCTCAAACGTTCACAAACACTATTGGAAATTGTCTAATCTTAATTTTTTTCTTGCTTAAAACTTCCCTTTATTCCTATTCTATATCTGCTATTTATGTTTACCGGTATATAGTTGAAAATCCTTTCAAACAAACTTTTGTTTTAGCCAAGTTGTTTCGCAATTTTAAGCTATTCTCGGTGGGATACCAAGTTGGTTTTCAGTACTCTTCTTGTTATAACTTTTGTTATAAACCAGCAAGTTAGTTAACAACTAAAACCACTCTCAGACTTGGTAGTTTCAGTGTTACTTGTGTACGGTTATAAAGCTTTTACACATACTTAGTTCTTGGTATAATTCTTCACAAAGTTACGAGTTATGGTTTATAATGAACATTTAAACCCAACAAAGTGTTGAATATGGCCTAGTTCTGATAGGGTTTCAACGTGAATTAAAAGTAGCCCGTTTCTTATTGTTTTCCACTCAAATTCGCTTTCTAAAAACAGCTTTAAGGAAAATAATACGTCAAATTTGCGACTAGAATTTTAGTATTTAGCATTATATATGGTTTGAGTCACGCTTTTAATTATAAACTTCTTTTAATAAATTCAACGTTAACAAATGTTTTTCGTTTATACCTGACCGTTGATTAAAACAAAATAAAAATTAATTGCTTTCATCTGAATTTCTTCTTTTGACCTTTTGATGTCTTCAATTTTCAATTCATTATCATTATCAAAAACTTCAAAAGTTAACAGCAGTCGAAAACCGAGGGTGTGATTATAATTTTTGCCTCTTGTGGTTTATTTTAGATATTACTGATTATAAACTATCAAGCAAGACTATAGTTATTATATGTTGCATATCAGCATTTTGGTTAATTTATTTATCTCTTACAGAAGAAGAAATGAGCCAGAAAGATAAAGAAAGTTAGTTCAATTTTATTTATTTTATTGAAGGTCACTTCGGGTTATTTAGTAAATGCATTAATAAAAAATATGGAATCAAAAGCTCGAAATTTATAATCTGAGCTAAAATTAATCAGCTCAGATTCTTTGCAATAGATTTTTGAATAATCCAATTGGCTACGAGAGACTATCAGGCCAGTTATGAAGAATAATTAGGATTGCGTGATCAATGAATCCAAACGTGTAACGCTGCTCTCCCACTTATGACAAGAAAGTTTACATAGCACAGTTTGTTTTAGTGCTTCCCAATCTGTTTCGATATAATGCAGTTCGCTTTGTTGCAGTTCGATTTTCTACTTTTACGGTTGCATTACAAATGTGGTCTATAACTATTTGCTGAGCTTAATTTTTCAATATCGAATTGGACTGGATTTCCTACAGATCACACAATACATGATCTTATTATGTATAGGAGTTCAATTTGTTAGCGAAACAATTTGGAGTCAAAAATATATGCCTAAGATTTGTTTATGCAGAAATGGTTAAACTTAAACTTCAGTTTTTGCTCTTTGCACTCATGGGATGAAATACCAGAAGCTGGGAGTAAAAACAGTTGAATTGCAGCTCAAGTAACTTAAAACGACATGAGTCAGTAACAAATATTTTACTGCTCAGCAATAAATTTTAATACAAGACATAGCAACATGTTATTTACCGCTCAAATTGGTTTATTTTTGTGATTTTTTTTCAGTTATAGAAGGAAAGCCGTTTTCTGTGGCCGTTGTTGAGTGCGTGTTGTATTGTTGATTTGGCCCTGTTTTATTCCCATTTCCACGTGACTATGGCTGTAACTTCAACAATTTCTGTAACTACAACTGAAATTTAATCTGAGGTAAATAGTTGCTATGACAACAAAAACTGGTTGAAAATAAGATAGAAAAGAGTTTCCCTTCCTCTGTTTTTCAAAGTGATGTAATTTTTGCTCCTACGTCTCGGGCCCTCTTTTCCTTCGTTGAAACATTCTGGTGATCTGGTAGTACTGGAGTGAGCATCACGTCAGGCCCCTTTTAGACTCCACCTTTGGTTAGAACCTTTGCTGATCGAATTGGTCCGTCAGAACTCTCAAGGGTCCCTGTAGTTCGATCAACATTAGAAGACTCGTTTGTCAGCTATAACAGTTTTCAGTTATCTACTGGATTTGGAATTCCGTTTTTGACGAGTGTTCAAAGTTGGTAGATACGCTTTATTGAAATGTCCCAGATGAGTTTAGAGTAAGCTTGTGTTTGTTGAAAGAATTTTTGATGATTTAAAAGCTCTTGCGCATACTAAGTATGGTACACAAAAATTATTGTCGCCAGTCAAAAGGTGAATTGGAGTAATAGCGTTAAATTGTTTACATCAGAATTGACTGATGTCAATATTCTTGATTTGAACGTGTTCTCAACGCGACCTATTTTGGCAGAAAGGAAATTTTCCGTAATTGATTAGTTTACTAACACTGCCTAAGTTGCTGCCCCGCAATTTCTGACTAATAGTCACACACTAATCCAAATCGAGTTGCTGCGGATGGTTTCAACTTCCATCTGATCCCCTGTTGAACTCAATACTCTTCATTGCTCTTATTGTGCTATTGTGCGGCGTACTCTTTGAGTTCGCGGTCGCTTCCAACAAAGTTCGTCACGTTGTCACTGAGCATTTTCTGTAGTTTGCCTCTTCAAGCTATGAACCGCATGATTGAGATCAGACAACTCTCAGTGTCTAACTTAGGTACTATTTCCATGCACTGCTCGTACAGTTAGACATGTGAAGAATTAATACCATAGCTTTCCATTTCCCAATCCCTATTTACTGTAATTGGGTTAAAGTAGTCATCTCCAACGTTTGAATAGGCAATTGAAGTGACAGCTCATTCTTTAGGTAGCTCTGCTATCACTGGGCTCATGGTTTGTGATCTGCTCTTACAGCGTATCATATATGTTTCTCTAGAATTTTTTCTGGACAATATTTCTGATATGTTCAGCCACCTCATGGGAATTGTTATTGTGATCCCAGTACAATACTGATTATAAATGCTAAGTTGGCTGAGTATTCGTCTTGGTGGAACGTAGACAGGATACTGTACACATCGTGTCTTCAGATGCGCCTCCAAACACATGAAGCCCAACTTTGTCCATCACTGTGTTGAGCTTCACTGTGTTGTCCATCTCACTATCGTCTATCAATAAAAGTTTTGGCTGCTATAGGAAGTTTTCCCGCGGCTTCAGGAGAACTCTGCCTTTTCTCCAAGCTCCGCTTCGTTGTCACAATCTTTCCCTGTTTATGTTCTTTGTTGTTTCTTTCGCAGACCTGAAGACCGTGGTCAGTAACATTCCCTTGGAGCCCAAGTACAAATGGTTCCTCTAAAGTACCTCAACTTCAACTTGCTACGTAAGTTTGATTGAATTCAAGTCTGCTTGTATCGTTGCGTTGACTTCATTTTTTTGCTCTTCGCATTCTTCAGCTCAGTTTGTTAGCAATTGCACGTGTGAAACCATAGATACATAAACAATTTTAGGCCATATTTTTCAAAGCATTTGAAATCGATAGCACAAGATTTATAGAAACTGCTATCTCAGTTCTTTATCGAAAAAATTTTCGCTGTCAAATCAGCAGATCGAAAAAGAAAACTGAAAACCAACAAAGGAGTTCAAATTGTAAGAAGAAATTCTTTCTTCGCAAACCAAACTTGTATGGTAACTGCTTAAAACATGCATTTGCTAGAAGGATCGCATACTTCATTTTTCAGAACACAAAAACTTAAAGTATAATCTATTGATATTGATTGTTGCTTAAATATGTAAAGTCGCTGATAACAATAAAGAAACAAACGTCTTTTTTTCTGAATCGTTTGAGAGCAAACGTAAGTTTATTCTTCGCTTCAACATTTTTGCAACAGCAAAAGCTACGAACCAGTTACTAGCCTCTCCATTGAGGGAAAATAGATGGAGAGTACCCTATAGGCAACGTTTTAATCAGATTTTTTCTGAAGGTTGCGGAAAAACTTATGGGTCTTGTCGCACATAATGCCCGTGAAAAGCTTGTTCTTGAAAAAGATAATTTCTCGGTATATATGAAACTTAATTAACCATTGGGAAAACAAAGGACAGGTTAACAGCTGAAAATTGATTAATGGTGACGACAACTCGATCAAATTAACGTAGAAGTTCTCAAAAGTGGCGCAGGTTTTTCTGCCCTATCCTAGTCAATCTGGTAATTAAAAGTTTTTAGATGGGTGTATTTTCCGGCCGTTTTAAAATTTCTCGGGTAACACTACTTTATAAAACCGGTGATCGTGGTCAAATGAAAAGTTTCCGTCCTTTGTTTCTATTGTGCATGTACTGTCAACGATTTTCGAAAGAGTAGTGCATAACAGTTTCTCAACTTTTTTTGGAAACATAAGATTTTCTAACCTCAATGCACTATGGTTTTTGAATTAAAAACCAACTTCAGATGCAGTGGGAGAATTTGCTGAAAACATAAGACAGTTGGATTGCAGTTATTTCTGCAGTTTTTTCCCTAGATATGCGCATTTTTTTTAATACAACAAGAAACCATGCTTGAAAATTTCTCACGTTTCTGCACTGGAGGTCTATTTCTTAGATTTTTTGAATCCTTTTGAACTAACAGGCATTTTATTAAAAGCAGGCGAAGCAAGTTTCGTCAAAAGGGGTTTTGCTAAGGGATACCACTGGGTTCTATCTTTGGTCCGCTCTTTTTGCTCTTGTTTGATCTTGATAATTTACAGAAGTTTGTAATACCAAGATTTTATGCAGACCATACTGATGTTATGATAACTGCTGCTGGTGAAATAGATCTGAATTCTATTATGCCTGAACATCTAGCATATATCAATCAATGGTTGAGTGAACACAGATTAGTTTTGAATGTTGTTAAATGTTCAGTCTTAACTTTAAGAGTCGGCAAGAATTGTTTTCTAGAAAAGGTAATAACGAAACAAGCTTTCGCAACAAGCTTTTGCAATTCTATCATTTTTTAAGGTGCTAACATTGAAAACAATTTTTTCATAATAGTCACCTGGAAGTAATCAAAGAGAACTCATCTCTTTGCGTTGGTTTTATAACAAATCTGCAAAAATTTGTGTTGGTAAAACTTTTGCCGATTTATTACAATTATTCTATACAGCTGGTTGTTGATTATGGTATTTTTGTTCTTGGTGGAACAAACCTTCCAAAATATTCTACGTTGACATGAGACTTGTCACCCTACCCTTCAGGATGCCAGATTTAATTTGTCAAATCAATAGTTCCGAAATTTAGTGTTTTTATATGTTTAACCTATAAGATAGATTTTTTGTCGAAGTTGAGCTTGAGTAATTTTTTTGTGAAGTCTAACAAAAGCCTATCGGTCTTGTTTAATTTGACTGCTGGTTGGGAGTTCTGATGCATGAGTTAAACTGAAGTGTTCTCTTTACTAAATATATAACTCAAAAATGTTTAGAAAATTAAAAAATCCAATTGTTGCACGACATGTTGTTATTTTGCGCTACGGGTCCTACATTTTTGGGGCGTACGTTCTGTACGGAATCCTCTACATAATCTGCTCTGCTGCTCTGTTTTGGTGTTGTTTATATTTGTTGTTTTTTATATTGTGGAGAAATTTATATATTGATATCTGAACGCGCGAGTCATTCACCATAATGTTGGACCGTTTATGTAAACTGTTCTTTTGTTGCTGGTTTGTTAGTGCTACTTTTTTATGATTTCAATTAGGTTGTTGCAAACCTTTATAACTCAATGAGAAGTGTTGGAAAACGTTTGGGATAATTTTTGTCCTGAGCGATTCTCAAAGGTTTTGAATTGTATATAATCTACCTGTAGTGTCCTTTTGTCTTTTTAAAAGTGACCTTGAGTCATTTTTATGTTCGTTGCAACAGAGGGTGAACTGTGTTCTAATATGCAATTTCTTTCAACTTTTTCTAATTTTGTATGTGATATTGTCAAATTTTGTCCCCAAATGTTTTCCAACTTTTTTATACAGTTCTGAGTAAAATGTAGCAGTATATCTCCATATTAAATTAAGACATATAATATGTGGTGTTTTTTTTTCTCTCTCTCTCTCTCTAGTAGTTCATATAAATATTGAAAAAGCAACATCCTCAGAGCAGTACCTCGTAAAAAACTGAAAAATTGGACTTCATTTGACAAAAATTTGATCCTATTTCCCCTTGTTACATTAATAAAATTTGATATGTTTTCAATTGCTTTTAATAGGCCTTAAAATGTCATAGATATAAGACATTTGTTGTTCAGTCTCGATCTAATGATTGCATGGATAAAGTAGAAAGCATCGTCTGTATATTACTCGATCTAGATCTTTTTTCGTTTTGCCAAGATCCGTTTTTTTTCAAAATGTCTTGAATTGATTTGACACTAAAATTCAAGGAGGTTTGGTAATGTGAGTTAGCACATAATTTTCCGATCCCGCTCATCCACAGTTTTGACTTGATTGTCTACCAATTGAGGAAGAAAGAAAACTTTCAAAATACACATACTGTTCAAAAATAAGCCAATGAGACCTCGATTGATGAGACTAGAGGACAAGATAAACAACAAAGTCATTAAAAAACAAACGTTAGTTACGATCAAACGTCAACATTTATATTTATTGCAAACATTTAATAACAAAGTTAAATGGACTCAGATATATCAAGACAGTAGTCTAAATAGCGTCAGATGAATGACTAGACAAAAGTCTTAATAGCATGAGAAAAAAATGTACTTTGCTAGAACATAGATGGACCGGTCCTTGATAAGACTAGCAACAAGTAGACAAAAAGTTCGAAAAATGTTTATATTTGTGAAAACTAAAAAAAACATTAGCTATCAACTGCAATGATTAAGTAGCTTTCTATTCACCATCATAGGATGACCTTGTTCACCCGTCATTATCAAAAATATCCATTACGACTACCAAAAAACGACAAATAAATCCCAAAATCAAAAAATCATTTGAACTTTGGGAGAAAATGGCGTCGAAGCCGTTATAATCAAGAGGTATTCTACGAAAACATTGTATGTGCCCAATTTCTCTCAAAGCCAATATGAGCCGTCATTATTGTTGATATGTGACGAGAAAAAAAACAAAGAACTGAAAAAGGGGCAAATATGCAGAAATCACAAATCTTTCACAAAAATTTGAATAATCAGAGCCATAGAACCTTCAATTTAAAAACCAACTGGTATATAATTTGAATATTTCTCTGGAAAGAAGATGTAGTCTGTGTTTAGTAATAATATGCTACCAAATGACAGGGATATGATTAAGAATGGAAAAGGATAAAAATTCACTGATTTTTTTAAGCAAGTATTTTGCAAAATAACAGCCATAAATTATCAACTATTAAAAACTAGATAGATCAGCTTATAAGTTCTTAGGAAACCCATTGCAGCTCTCATTAGCAGAACTCAAATTTCCGAAAACTTTTACAAAAACATTTTTGAAGCCATTAACACCAAAAGATGTCGACTGAAAAGATTATGAGTGTTCAATTGGGTCATGTTTGAAAATCAGTGGGCCCTGATTTTGGAGAAACTATGCGAAAAAGACAACAAAAGGAACCACAAGCATTGAACATTATTAGGAAATCAGAATACTGAAACACATCGTTTGAACGACATAAAACACATTTCAAAAACACAGTGTTAAAGACGGTTTTTTTGCTTCACCAGGAAGTGGTTGAAACTTGTGTTTAGTGACAGTATGTTTAAGTTGTCAACAGAAAGAACAAAAATCGGGGAAAAGGTCGTTTAAATTTTTCAAAACATCTTTTTCGGGGTCAATAATACCATTAGCTATTAACTGAAGTCTATAAATAAGCTCAGTTATGTGAAGAGGCCTGTTATTATCCAGAGTATGTCATACAACTGCATATAGAACAAATACAGGCAAAAATCAAACATTTAATAAAACTTTGTGAACGGTGTAAAAGACGTTAAAACCATAATCTTTTCACTAAAACAATAAACATTGCGCTTTTTTAACACCATTATTGTGATTTTTGACCACTCTTTAGTTTGATAAGTTGACAAGACAACATTAAGAACCTAAAAATTTGGCAAATGTCCAAAAATCAAACGAAAACTTGTATCAAAGCCACGTAGTATCTATGTCTGTTAGTATCCCAGACGGGCTGGAACCCGCGACCTCTATGTTAAGGGACCTAGACTCTAACCGTAGGCTACATTAAATTTGTAACGATCTGCGAGCGCACAAGTTATGCACTCCTCTGATTTACCAACAGGCATTTGCGTTAGCTAGCAACATAAGACATGTAAAATTGAAGAATCAAAACTTCTATTCAATTGTTATAACTTATTGTTACTAATTTTTTTGTTTTATTCCTTGATTATGATTCCATGATCTGGGTTTTTGAGACCATTGCTGATTGAACATATCTTAGGCTCTCTTTATGCTCATAACAGTTTTTTGTCTTCCGACTTACTACGCTGCTCTCTCTTGTGATTTTGGAAAAAAGACGGAAAAAGCCTTATCTAACGGAAACAAAAAGGCGTGGTAATGGGCGTTCTCATAATAATTTTTTAATTCTGCTTGTCCTCATTTTTGACATAAATTTTTAAAAAGTGTTTAAGAGATCAAAAATTTTCATGCACTGTTCGATAATAATGGGTGAATGATTTTTGAAAAACCCTTGATAAATCAAAAGCACGCACCACTTTATGTAAGCCAAACTAGAGCGCCGATGAGACTGGTCATTATGGAAACTACGAGACAAGACTAAGAAATGAAATAACAACAATCTCATTAATGACGATGAAAAAACATTGTCTATTTAAAAAAAACGCTCAATAGGAACCCTACAATAGCATACTTTAATTCCTATAACTCCTCAAACTCAAAAAACCGCATGTTTTGTTACTGGAAACGATATGGGAGCTGTCCCTACTGCGACTAAGGCAAAAGTAGACAAAAATAGAAAGAAGAGTTTAAAATGCTAAAATTATTTTCGTTTTTTTGGAAAATTTTTTTAATGTCATGAAAACCATTAGTTGTCAACTGAAGTCTTTAATTTCGTTCATTTATAACTCAAAAAGAAGCCATTAGGACATGTCTTTATCCAGGATATGTGATAACACTACAAAAAGAACGGCAAAAATTCAATTATCGTTTGCGAAAAAAACGGGTTCAAAGCTGCTGAAACCATACGTAAATCAGTAAAAACCTTATATATATGTTCAATTATGTATTCTTTTAAAGCCAATGGGACCTGTTATTAAAGTGATAATCTGTCAAAGCAATAAAAAAAGTTTCAAAATTTGCAAACGTCCAAAGTCAAAAAAAGTTTATGAAAACTCGTTGTATCAAATCCACGAAACCCTTATTGCAATTTTATAGTCACTAGAAAGATTAAAATTTCATTCTACGTAAACAGTGTTAAGAATTGATTTTGAAAATTTTCAATAATATAATGAGATTTTCTTAAATGAAGTATACTCAAAGATATAAGAAGCACATAACTGAAAGCATTATGTAGGTTTTTCTTTACATTTTAGTGAAGCAAATTGGATGTTTTATCAGCCATAAGACTGCAAAAACAACAAATGCGGGCATAGCAGAATAATTCAAATAAAAACCATAATTTTTTTCACTGAAATCCTAAAACAGCATCAGCAGGCCTCATTTCAACGTAAATATGAGCTCTCGGTAATTGACCTTGGATAGGTAACAATTGTTCTGTAACTAACATAGTAATGAGTATTTGTAATGAGTAGTAACAAAAAAAGACGGAAAAAGCCCAATCTAACGGGAACAAAAAGGCGTGGTAATCGGCGTTCTCATATAGTTTTTTAATTCTGCTTGTCTTTATATTTGACACAATTTTTAACAACTGTTTAAGAGATCAAAAATTTTCATGCACTGTTCGAAAATAATGGTTGAATGATTTTCGAAAAACCCTTGAAAAATCAAAACCACTCAGTAATTTATTTATGCCAATATAGAGCGCCGATGAAACTGGTCATAATCGAAACTACAATACAAGACTAAGAAATGAAATAACAACAATATACATTAAAGACGATGAAAAAACAATGTCTATTTTTTAAAAAAAAACGCTCAATGGGAACCCTACAATAGCAGCCTTTAATTCCTCTAACTCCTCAAACTCAAAAAATCGCATGTTTTGTTACTGGAAACGATATGGGAGCTGTCCCTACTGAGACTAAGGCAAAAGTAGACAAAAATAGAAAGAAGAGTTTAAAATGCTAAAATTATTTTCATTTTTTTTGGAAAACCTTTAATGTCATGAAAACCATTAGTTGTCAACTGAAGTCTTTAATTTCGTTCATTTATAATTCAAAAAGAAGCCGGATATGTCTTTATCCAGGATGTGTGATAACACTACATAAAGAACGGCAAAAATTCAATTATCGTTTGCGAAAAAAAACGGGTTCAAAGCTGCGGAAACCATACGTAAATCAGTAAGAACCTTATATATGTTCAATTATGTATTCTTTTAAAGCCAATGAGACCTGTTATTAAAGTGATGATTTGTCAAAGCAATAAAAAAAACTGAAAAAATTTGCAAAAGTCAAAAAATTTTTCGAAAACTCGGTGTATCAAAGCCATGAAACCCTTATTGCAATTTTATAGTCACTAGAAAGATAAAAATTTCATTCTATGTAAACAGTGTTAAGAATTGATAATAAAAATTTTTGAAAAATATAATGAGATTTTCTTAAATAAAGTATACTCAAAGATATAAGAAGCACATAACTGAAAGCTTTATGTAGATTTTCTATACCTTTTAGGGAAGCAAATTGGATGTTTTATCAGCCATAAGACTGCAAAAACACTAAATGCGGGCATAACAGAAGAATTCAAATAAAAACCATAATTTTTTGCACTGATATCTTAGAACAGGATCTGCGGTTCTCATTTCAAAGTAAATATGAGCTCTCGGTAATTGATCTTGGATAGGTAACAATTGTTCTGGAACTAACATAGTAATGAGTAGTAACAAAAAAAGACGGAAAAAGCCCAATCTAACGGGAACAAAACGGCGTGGTAATGGGCGTTCTCATATAATTTTTTAATTCTGCTTGTCTTTATATTTGACATAATTTTTAACAAGTGTTTAAGAGATCAAAAATTTTCATGCACTGTTCGAAAATAATGACTGTTTGATGCACTGTTCGATTTTTTTAAAAACTCTTGGAAATTCAAAACCACTCAGCAATTTATATATGCCAAACTAGAGCGCCGATGAGACTGGTCATTATCGAAACTACGAGACAAGACTAAGAAATGAAATAACAGCAATATACATTAATGACGATGGAAAAACAATGTCTGTTTTAAAAAAACGCTCAATAGGAACCCTACAATAGCACCATTGGATTCTTCTAACCCCTCAAATTCAAAAAACTGCATGTTTTGATACTGGAAACGATATGGGAGCTGCCCTTAATGAGAATAAGGCAAAAGTAGACAAATAAAAAGAAGAGTTTTAAAAGCTAAAATTATTTTCATTTTTTGGAAAACCTTTATTGTCATGAAAACCATTAGTTGTCAACTGAAGTAATTAATTTCGTTCATTTTTAACTCAAAAGGAAGCCATTAGGACCTGACTTTATCCAGGATATGTGATAACACTATAAAAATAACGACAAAATTTCAATTATCGTTTGCGGAAAAAAAACGGGTTCAAAGCTGCTGAAACCATACGTAAATCAGTAAAAACCTTATATATGTTCAGTTATGTATTCTTTTAAAGCTAATGGGACCTGTTATTAAAGTGATAGTTTGTCAAAGCATTAAAAAAAACTTAAAAAATTGCAAACGTCCAAAAGTCAAAAAATATTTATGAAAAATCGTTGTATCAAAGCCATGAAACCCTTATTGCTATTTTATAATCACTAGAAAGATAAAATTTTCATTCTACGTAAACAGTGTTAAGAATTGAATTTAAAAATTCCTAATAATATAATAAGATTTTCTTAAATAAAGTATACTCAAAGATATAAGAAGCACATAACTGAAAGCATTATGTAGGTTTTTCTATACCTTTTAGGGAAGCAAATTGGAAGCAAAAAGACTGCAAAAACAACAAATGCGGGCATAACAGTAGAATTCAAATAAAAACCATGATTTTTTGCACTGAAATCTTAGAACAGGATCAGCGGGCCTCATTTCAACGTAAATATGAGTTATCGGTAATTGACCTTTGATAGGAAACAATTGTTCTGTAACTAACATTGTAATGAGTATTTGTTACAACGGTTATCGAAATATGTAATTTGACAACAAAAATTTCAATATATCATTAATAAATGATGATGTCTTTTGCGTCATGATTGTTTTTTGGTGGAAAAACGGGTAAAAATTTTTAATCCAGAACACTCTTATAATAAGCGGAAGCAGAACCAGGGCTATTCTACGTTTTAATCAAAACCGTATTAGCAGTTTTTAGATCTATACTTTCTGAAAACTTTTTGAAAACAAAGTTGTCTGAAGAAGCTTATTTTTGCAACTTCGAAAAAAAAAATTGTTGATGAAATTTGCTTTAATTGTGGGATCAAACAATTCAACAACCCTCCTCTTTGTTTATAGGCAGAACCAATATCGCTTTTCGTATTATTTTTTTAAAAGCAAAACTCAGGAAAAATTGAGTATTAATTCCCGAAAACGTGAACAATAACAACGGATATGTTATAATGTTATGCATTCCACTGATTTACCAACAGGCATTTGCGTTAGCTAGCAACATAAGACATGCAAAATTGAAGAATCAAAAGTTCTATTCAATTGTTATAACTTATTGTAACTAGTTTTTCTTGTTTTTTTCCTTGATTATGATTCCATGATCTGGGTTTTTGAGACCATTGCTGATTGAATATATCTTAGGCTCTCTTTATGCTCATAACAGTTTTTTGTCTTCCGACTTACTACGCTGCTCTCTTGTGATTTTGGAAAAAAGTCGGAAAAAGCCTAATCTAACGGAAACAAAAAGGCGTGGTAATGGGCGTTCTCATATATTTTTTTAATTCTTATTGTCCTTATTTTTGACATAAATTTTTAAAAAGTGTTTAAGAGATCAAAAATTTTCATGCACTGTTCGATAATAATGGGTGAATGATTTTTGAAAAACCCTTGATAAATCAAAAGCACGCACCACTTTATGTAAGCCAAACTAGAGCGCCGATGAGACTGGTCATTATGGAAACTACGAGACAAGACTAAGAAATGAAATAACAACAATCTCATTAATGACGATGAAAAAACATTGTCTATTTAAAAAAAACGCTCAATAGGAACCCTACAATAGCATACTTTAATTCCTATAACTCCTCAAACTCAAAAAACCGCATGTTTTGTTACTGGACACGATATGGGAGCTGTCCCTACTGAGACTAAGGCAAAAGTAGACAAAAATAGAAAGAAGAGTTTAAAATGCTAAAATTATTTTCATTTTTTTGGAAAATCTTTAATGTCATGAAAACCATTAGTTGTCAACTGAAGTCTTTAATTTCGTTCATTGATAACTCAAAAAGAAGCCATTAGGACATGTCTTTATCCAGGATGTGTGATAACACTACATAAAGAACGGCAAAAATTCAATTATCGTTTGCGAAAAAAAACGGGTTCAAAGTTGCTGAAACCATACGTAAATCAGTAAAAACCTTATATATATATGTTCAATTATGTATTCTTTTAAAGCCAATGGGACCTGTTATTAAAGTGATAATCTGTCAAAGCAATAAAAAAAACTTTGCAAAAGTTTCAAAATTTGCAAACGTCCAAAGTCAAAAAAAGTTTATGAAAACTCGTTGTATCAAATCCACGAAACCCTTATTGCAATTTTATAGTCACTAGAAAGATAAAAATTTCATTCTATGTAAACAGTGTTAAGAATTAAATTTAAAAATTTTCGAATAATATAATGAGATTCTCTTAAATAAAGTTTACTCAAAGATATGAGGCACATAACTGAAAGCATTGTGTAGGTTTTTCTATACGTTTTAGGGAAGCAAATTGGATGTTTTATCAGCCCTAAGAGTGCAAAAACAACAAATGGGGGCATAACAGACGAATTCAAATAAAAACCATGATTTTTTGCACTGAAATCTTAGAAGAGGATCAGCGGGCCTCATTTCAACGTAAATATATATGAGCTGTTGGAGAAGTCATTGATTTCGTTCATTTATAACTCAAAAAGAAGCCATTGGGACATGTCTTTTTCCAGGATATGTGATAACACTACAAAAAGGACGGCAAAAATTCTATTATCGTTTGCGAAAAAAATGGGTTCAAAGCTGCTGAAACCATACGTAAATCAGTACAAACCTTATATATGTTCGATTATGTATTCTTTTATAGCCAATGGGACCTGTTATTAAAGTGATAATTTGTCAAAGCAATAAAAAAACATAAAAAATTTGCAAAAGTCAAAAAATTTTTCGAAAACTCGGTGTATCAAAGCCATGAAACCCTTATTGCAATTTTATAGTCACTAGAAAGATAAAAATTTCATTCTATGTAAACAGTGTTAAGAATTGATAATAAAAATTTTTGAAAAATATAATGAGATTTTCTTAAATAAAGTATACTCAAAGATATAAGAAGCACATAACTGAAAGCTTTATGTAGATTTTCTATACCTTTTAGGGAAGCAAATTGGATGTTTTATCAGCCATAAGACTGCAAAAACACTAAATGCGGGCATAACAGAAGAATTCAAATAAAAACCATAATTTTTTGCACTGATATCTTAGAACAGGATCTGCGGTTCTCATTTCAACGTAAATATGAGCTCTCGGTAATTGACCTTGGATAGGTAACAATTGTTCTGGAACTAACATAGTAATGAGTATTTGTAATGACTAGTAACAAAAAAAGACGGAAAAAGCCCAATCCTAACGGGAACAAAAAGGCTTGGTAATGGGCGTTCTCATATGATTTTTTTAATTCTGCTTGTCTTTATATTTGACATAAATTTTTAACAAATGTTTAAGAGATCAAAAATTTTCGTGCACTGTTCGAAAATAATGGGTGAATGATTTTTAAAAAACTCTTGGAAAGTCAAAACCACTCAGCAATTTATATATGCCAAACTAGAGCGCCTATCAGACTGGTCATTATCGAAACTAAAAGACAAGACTATGAAATGAAATAACATCAATATACTATAATGACGATGAAAAAACAATGTCTCTTTCGAAAAAGAGCGCTCAATAGGAACCCTACAATAGCATCCTTTGATTCTTATAACTCCTGAAACTCAAAAAACCGCATTTTTTGTTACTGGAAACGATATGTGAGATGTCCTTAATGAGACTAATGCAAAAGTAGGCAAAAATAGAAAGAAGAGTTTAAAAAGCTAAAATTACTTTTATGTTTTTGGAAAATGATTAATGTCATAAAAACCATTAGTTGTCAACTGATGTCATTAATTTCGTTCATTTATAACTCAAAAGGAAGCCATTAGGACCTGACTTTATCCAGGATATGTGATAACACTACAAAAAGAACGGCAAAAATTCAATTATCGTTTGCGGAAAAAAACGGGTTCAAAGCTGCTGAAACCATACGTAAATCAGTAAAAACCTTATATATGTTCAATTATGTATTGTTTTATAGCCAATGGGACCTGTTTTTAAAGTGTTGATTTGTCAAAGCAATAAAAAAAACTTAAAAACTTGCAAACGTCCAAAGTCAAAAAAATTTTATGAAAACTCGTTGTATCAAAGCCATGAAACCCTTCTTGCAATTTTATAGTCACTAGAAAGATAAAAATTTCATTCTATGTAAACAGTGTTAAGAATTGAATTTAAAAATTTTTGAAAAATATAATGAGATTTTCTTAAATGAAGTATACTCAAAGATATAAGAAGCACATAACTGAAAGCATTATGTAGGTTTTTCTATACCTTTTAGGGAAGCAAATTGGATGTTTTATCAGCCGTAAGACTGCAAAAACAACAAATGCGGGCATAACAGTAGAATTCAAATAAAAACCATGATTTTTTTTCACTGAAATCTTAGAACAGGATCAGCGGGCCTCATTTCAGCGTAAATATGAGCTGTCGGTTATTGACCTTGGATAGGAAACAATTGTTCTGTAACTAACATTGTAATGAGTATTTGTTACAACGGTTATCGAAATATGTAATTTGACAACAAAAATTTCAATATATCATTAAAAAATGATGATGCTTTTTGCATCATGATTGTTTTTTGGTGGAAAAACGGGTAAAAATTTTTAATCCAGAACACTCTTATAGGAAGCGGAAGCAAAACCAGGGCTATTCTACGTTTTAATCAAAACCGTATTAGCAGTTTTTAGATCTATACTTTTTGAAAACTTGAACAAAGTTGTCTGAAGAAGCTTATTTGTGCAACTTCGAAAAAATTTTGTTGATGAAATTTGCTTTAATTGTTGGATTCAACAACCCTCCTCTGTGTTTATAGGCAGAACCAATATCGCTTTTCTTTTATTAATATTTTTTTTGAAAAAAATACTGAAGAAAAATTGAGTATTAATTCCCGAAAACTTGAACAAAAACAACGGATATGTTAGAATGTTCAGAAAATTTTAAACCTCGATAACTGAATAAAAAACGAAATTCAAAATTTTTAATTTCTTTGCTTTAAGGGATTTCTAATGATACCACTCACAGCTGTCTCCGATGAATATATCGATTGGCCAATATTAACTGAACAAAAGACAATTCAGCATATTGTTCCTCCCGCACTAAATTGGGTCGGAAGAATTAGCTACGATAAACACGGTGTTAAAAAAATCGAAGTCCTGTGTATTATGCAATATGGTTTGCAGAACATGGGATATTGCGAAGCAACCTTAACGCTGACCAGCTGTTTTGAATATTATTTGTGATTTAGTCCTCATTTGTTTTATTTTTTAGTTCTTTTATAGATGTGTGATAATTTCTATAGATGCCGGTTATAGCCGATGTAGACATCTAAAAATTAAAAACTATTTTAATATTACTAAGATGTAAGATTTGTTTAGTGCTTATTCTGTCAGTTGTCTATTTGAACGACAAAAAATTGCTTTTAACCACTGTTTTATTGTCTTTATGGTTTCTCTAACGAATTTTTGTTGGAGGTTTTTTTTTGTCAAATGAAGTCAGTCATGCACCAAAGTCTATTTTTCTGCTTTTTGTTCGCAATTTGAAAATGGTTCATTATTGTTTTCGGCCATATGTCGGCTACAGAAGTTAATAGAGTTCTTAAATAAGTATTTTACTAAATTAAGTTTAGAATTATTGGTAATTAATGTATCGGATAATTGATTTGAGTGTATTTGATGTAACATGTGTTTTTTTTGCTTCCATTGAGTAAAATTTGTATGCTCTTGCGATCAACGGTAGTTTGACTACTAATCATATTTACTCATTTTAATTAAACGAAATTAGGATTAATCTTTTTCATTCAACTTCAAAAAAATTTGCAAAAAGATGTGTTGGCAATTTTGTAAATGGTAATGTTTGTTTTCATTGATTTTTTAACGGGTGGTACGGTTTCGAAATTATTGCAGTACATTTTCCGCTTTATTTTTTTTGGGTCGCTTTCAATTTGTTTTATTGTTGCATAGATAGCTTCCTGACTTTTAATGGAAGGTTTCCTTTATCTTGAGAATGAATTGTTTTAGAGTTCCTAGTAAAACCATTTTATTTCTCAATTGATGAAATGATCTGAGTTCAAATAATTGGTTCACGATTTTGGTCCGCGAAAAACCAATTTGTTTCCAGGTTCTTTTTAGTGTACGTTGACATTTTTTTTTTCATCATGAAACTTATGCGTTTTTAAATTTTTTTAATATCTTTTTTACAGTCAGGCTCACCGGAATTTTTCAGATATCTTATTTTGTCAAATTTTTTGACAAATAGAAATAATTGATTTTTTCAGTTCAGCTAAAGCGTGGTCATGTATATTAATTTTTCTTTTTTATTGTAATATATCCCGAATGAACTCGAGAAGGGAAAGATTTTTTTTAATTATCTGCTTTCTTATTTGCTAATTTTTAGTCTCTGGAACGGCTGATTTGGAGTCAAATGGGGGTAAATATTTAAAATATTTGTTGAATCATTTACACCGAAATCATAAAGTTTGTTCTATTTCAATTTCAACATTCGATGTTTAGACTATTTTTTTCAATCCATCATTTGCGAGCTTTTGAAAATTTCAATTTATTTCAAAATTTTGTCATTAGAATCAGCTGTTTGTTTTTTTGAACATTCGGCTGTTTTTCTGATTAATTTCAGTTCTGTTTTTTTAATGTTTTATTCGAAAGTGTTTTTTTAAAGAGTTACAATCTGCATCTGCTGGCAATAGCAACAATGAGTTCTTTCAATGAAAGAGCTGTATTATTCTAAGTAGTTTTTGGAAGAAATTGATATTGGGTATTCACATTTTGCGACAATTTTAAAGTTTTTGTCACCTAAGCATATCGCACTTGTCTTGAAATTGAATAGTTAGTTTTTAAAATTCACTTTATTTCTAATTCTGAAAAAGACTTGCCTTATTTTTCCGAATTGCCTTACTGAGTGCAAACTATATATCCTTCTTTCTGTTGTAATACTTGAAGAAAATATCAAAACTTTCAAGGTGAAGTTGCGTTGTTTTTATTCTTGATTTTTTAAATCTAAACTGCAATTTGTATAATTTAAATGTTTTTTTAATCTACTCAATTAATAAATCAGGAAAAGTGATTAGTTAAAAAAACGTTATTAATTTTTGTGGATTAACTGACTTTCTTGTTGATTTGTTAACCTCTAAATGTGTGTATTCCAATTTGAAATGATTTTAAATTTTCTTGATTCTGGTATAAGTATTTGTGGTTTCTATTCGCCATAGACTAGTATCTTAATGTGTGATAGTTGCTGGCAATTTGATCTCAGGTCCCCGTTTCATATCGATTCTCACGAGTGGCTGTGAGTAGGAACTATAATGGGAAGACCGCATTTTGCGGCCAGAAAGTGGTGATTTGTTTAAGTTGTTTTTTTTTATTTCAGAGAAAAAGAAGGGTCTCTTTTCCCGATTCAAAACTGCCGTCTTCTCATCCCCAGGCTCAGAACCCAAGTCACCCACATCACCTACCGAAGCTGGCGAAGATGTAGCTGCCCAACAAGCGAAGAAATCATCGAAGAGTAGCAAAGAGGAGAAAAAGAAGAACAAGAAAGAGAAGAAGAGTCACAATAAGAAAGAGAACGAAGCTGAACAGAAAGTTGAATCTCCCGATCCCAATGCCAGCCAACTTAACACATCGGGTATGCTTAATTCACCAGCAGTTTGATCCCCCCTCCAACTATTTTGGTTTTCATCATAAACATGGAAAGGTGATGTTAACAAGCGCTGGAGTTCTGCTTCTTTCCACCCCGGTTTATTTAACACATCCATATTATTTCACCACTTTATCTCCTCCCTGGCAAAGTTTTCATCTCAAAACCCTTTCCCAAAACACAATGGGGTAAAGTGAATTGGGTGAAAAGGCGAGCGTTGATACGGGATTGTTGATAAGCGATGCACATAAGATGAGCTATTTAAATTTATAAACATCTTAAGGTTGAAAATCTAATTTTTTTACTCTCATTTATTCAAATTGAGCCACGGTGTGTGTATAACAAGACGGCTTGTGTTAGGTGGTAGGTATCACAGAATTCTCCAACCCTAGTCTTAAAATATAAAGCTAGTCAGAAAACTTAGTAACTTAATTGATGCGATGCACATAAGATGATCTATTTAAATTTATGAACATCACTTTAAGGTTGCAAATCTAAATTTTTTAACTCTCATTTATTAATTAGAGTTAAAACGCACACCGTGGCACATTATAATTGTGCCACGGTGTGCGTATAACAAGACGGCTTGTGTTAGGTTGTAGGTATCACAGAATTCTCCAACCTAGTCTTAAAATATAAATCTAGTCAGAAAATTTAGTAACTTAATTGAGAAAAAACCTGTTATAATATTTGTTATCTGTTGTTTGGTTGACTCGCAAAATGTTGATTGAAAGAAATATTCGCCAATCCAATTGAGCATCATTGATGTGCATTATTGTGTTGCTCCCTCTTCTTTATTTTGTCTCGTCCTAGAAAATGACCCAAAAACGCTTTTTGTTGTCGGCTTTCCATATTTAGCGGTTTTTATGAAAGAAAAGTTTGTCCCAATTTTCTCCCTAACCTCGCAGAAAAATCATAAATTTTTCAAGACCTGCTTCAGGATCGTTTTTTTTTTTTCAAATCAGTTGTCTAATCTTCTGCCTTGTTATTCACTACTTCTTTTACAAATTACAAGAGTATTATGCTATTGTGATTTCTAGCTTTTTTCCTCAAGCGTCTGTTTTACTCTCATAAAAACTCGATGTTTTCATAATTTTCCCCAGCTACTTTTATCTGTTCTTCTGGTTATTTTTATTAATAAAAAATTTGTTCAGTATTTTTGCACAGAATATTTTTTTCATCAATTATATCATTCTGGATGCTCCTGGTTGTCATCATTGACAAAAACTGTTTTTTTAATTAACTGAGTTAATTGATATTACATTCACAATTCTTGTACACTTGTCAACTTTGTTTGGTATCGACTTTTTTCCAGTTCTTTTTAATGAAAAAAGGATTAAGACTTGTGAGAAATCTTTAATAATCGGTTTTTAAATAGTTTAGTGCTTTCTAAAGGTTTTGATCTATGCAGAAGTCTACAGTGTGGTGGTTGTTACGATTGGTTAAAATACAATTGATCTAGTTTTTTTTGTTTTGATGGCGTCAAGGATTTGGGAAAATATATCGCGTTTTTATTTTGAGGATCTTCTAGACCAAGAACGTCTGTTTTTATTCGTTTCCTTTTGTCAGTTTCTTCATAACTTTTAGGTTAAGCTCAACACATGCAATTTACAAAATTTTTTGGTCCGAAGCAGTCTCAGTCAAAATCACGAAGCAGTCCCAGAAAAACAGCCCCGGATGGCAAAATATGCCAAGGAAAAATCGTCCCTGACAAAATAGTTCCAATTATTCATGAAATCAAACATATGCACAGCAATTACCAAACCAACTCCTTGAGTTATGTATATGAATGTATGTAGTTGAAAAAAATAAAAAGCTGATTAAAGCACAATTCTTCCCAAAATATGTATTTCGAACCAAATTTCCGGCTTAATCTTAATTCATATCAATTAAAAACAATGCATTTACAAGCTCAAATCATAGATTTTGCTTATTAAATGCTTAGAGATTATTTTTTTCATTTTACGATAATTCTTTCGGCCTATTTTGTCTGCTTTCACTGTATAATTTTGCCTGGGACTTGTTTTGTCAGGGAATAATTTGCTCTTTAGGACTGTTTTGGAAGCCTTTGGGAATATAAATTAAGTACTTAAGAAATTTTTAACGCCAAAGCTGTGCTCTATTTTTTGAGTTTTTTGACGTTTGTTTAAATCGAGCTATTTTGTTTTTATCACCCGTTTTGTGAAGTTTGTGAAGAATAATGTCAACTCAGACGCGTTTTTGTTCTATTCAAAGTTTAACTTTATGATACCTTTCCGAAACAAAACATTTTTATTCCGTTTTTTAGCCAACTTTTCCAACAGATAACGAGGAGGTCAGTTCAAACTGTTTGGCAGGCACTCGAAGTTAATCGAAGTTCGTTACCATAGAGGTAAATTGAGCGAAAAATAAAACAGCTAATGAGTTTCCAATAACACTGGGACATGAGGCAATATAAATCGAATGGGCAATATATCTTTAACTATATTATATGAGCAGTTAAAAATGTTTTACTGTTTTGTTTAAACTTAATTTAAAACTTTGTTGAGCAAGCAGTAATAAAATGAGGAGCGCCTGCATTACATACAATGATTAGGTAAAAGACCTATCGGGTAAAAGAGTAAGTTTTGAGAATCCTGCAAGCCCAGCTCATTTTTGAACCGACCCCTCTCCATCATTTTGAAAATCTAATTTTTTAAAAATGTGCCACGGTGTGTGTATAACAAGACGGCTTGTGTTAGGTTGTAGGTATCACAGAATTCTCCAACCTAGTCTTAAAATATAAATCTAGTCAGAAAATTTAGTAACTTAATTGAGAAAAAATCTGTTATGATATTTGTTATTTGTTGTTTGGTTGACTCGCAAAATGTTGATTGAAAGAAATATTCGCCAATCCAATTGAGCATCATTGATGTGCATTATTGTGTTGCTCCCTCTTCTTTATTTTGTCTCGTCCTAGAAAATGACCCAAAAACGCTTTTTGTTGTCGGCTTTCTATATTTAGTGGTTATTTAGTTAATTAGTTGCCTAATCTTCTGCCTTGTTATTCACTACTTCTTTTACAGATTACAAGAGTTTTATGCTATTGTGATTTCTAGCTTTTCTCAAGCGTCTGTTTTACTCTCATAAAAACTCGGTGTTTTCATAATTTTCCCCAGCTACTTTTATATGTTCGTCTGGTTATTATTATTATTACAAGTTATGTTCAGTATTTTTGCACAGATTATTGTTTTCATCAATTATATCATTCTGGATGCTCCTGGTTGTCATCATTGAGCAAATTTTTTTTAATTAACCGAGTTAATTGATATTACATTCACAATTCTTGTACACTTGTCAACATTGTTTGGTGTCGACTTTTTTTCCAGTTCTTTTTAATAAAAAAGGATTAAGACTTGTGAGAAATCTTTAATAATCGGTTTTTATATAATTTAGTGCTGTCTAAACGCTTTGTTCTGCTATGCAGAAGTGTACAGTGTAGTGGTTGTTACGATTGGTTAAAATACAATTGATCTAGTTTTTTTTGTTTTGATGGTGTCAGAGATTTGGGAGAATATGTTTCGCGTTTTTGAGTTTGAGGATCTTCTAGACCAAGAACGTCTGTTTTTATTCGTTTCCTTTTGTCAGTTTCTTCATAACTTTTAGGTTAAGCTCAACACATGCAAATTACAAAATTTTTTGGTCCGAAGCAGTCTCAGTCAAAATTACGAAGCAGTCCCAGAAAAACAGCCCCGGATGGCAAAATATGCCGAGGAAAAATCGTCCCTGACAAAATAGTTCCAATTATTCATGAAATCAAACATATGCACAGCAATTACCAAACCAACTTCTTGAGTTATGTATATGAATGTATGTAATTGAAAAAAATAAAAAGCTGATTAAAGCACAGTTCTTCCCAAAATATGTATTTCGAGCCAAATTTCCGTCTTAATCTTAATGCATATCAAATAAAAACAATGCATTTACAAGCTCAACTCATAGATTTTGCTTATTAATTGCTTAGAGATTATTTTTTTCATTTTACGATAATTCTTTCGGCCTATTTTGTCTGCTTTCACTGTATAATTTTGCCTGGGACTTGTCAGGGAATAGTTTGCTATTTGGGACTGTTTTGGAAGCTTTTGGGAATATAAATTAAGTACTTAAGAAATTTTTAACGCCAAATCTGTGCTCTATTTTATGAGTTTTTTGACGTTTGTTTAAATCGAGCTATTTTGTTTTTATCACCCGTTTTGTGAAGTTTGTGAAGAATAATGTCAACTTAGACGCGTTTTTGTTCTATTCAATGTTTAACTTTATGATACTTTTCCGAAACAAAACATTTTTATTCCGTTTTTTAGCCAACTTTTCCAACAGATAACGAGGAGGTCAGTTCAAACTGTTTGGCAGGCACTCGAAGTTAATCGAAGTTCGTTATCATAGAGGTAAATTGAGCGAAAAATAAAACAGCTAATGAGTTTCCAATAGCACTGGGGCATGAGGCAATATTAGTTGAATGGGCAATATATCTTTAACTATATTATCTGAGCAGTTAAAAATGTTTTACTGTTTTGTTTAAACTTAATTTTAAATTTTGTTGAGTTGGCAGTAATAAAATGAGGAGCGCCTGCATTACATACAATGATTAGGTAAAAGACCTTTCGGGTAAAAGAGTAAGTTTTGAGAATCCTGCAAGCCCAGCTCATTTTTGAACCGACCCCTCTCCATCATTTTAAAATCTAATTTTTTAAAAATGTGCCACGGTGTGTGTATAACAAGACGGCTTGTGTTAGGTTGTAGGTGTCACAAAATTCTCCAACCTAGTCTTAAAATACAAAGCTAGTCAGAAAATTTAGTAACTTAATTGAGAAAAAAACTGCTATGATATTTGTTATCTGTTGTTTGGTTGACTCGCAAAATGTTGATTGAAAGAAATATTCGCCAATCCAATTGAGCATCATTGATGTGCATTATTGTGTTGCTCCCTCTTCTTTATTTTGTCTCGTCCTAGAAAATGACCCAAAAACGCTTTTTGTTGTCGGCTTTCCATATTTAGCGGTTTTTATGAAAGAAAAGTTTGTCCCAATTTTCTCCCTAACCTCGCAGAAAAATCATAAATTTTTCAAGACCTGCTTCAGGATCGTTTTTTTTAAATTAGTTGTCTAATCTTCTGCATTGTTATTCACTACTTCTTTTACAGATTACAAGAGTTTTATGCTATTGTGATTTCTAGCTTTTCTCAAGCGTCTGTTTTACTCTCATAAAAACTCGGTGTTTTCATAATTTTCCCCAGCTACTTTTATATGTTCTTCTGGTTATTATTATTATTACAAGTTTTGTTCAGTATTTTTGCACAGAATATTTTTTTCATCAATTATATCATTCTGGATGCTCCTGGTTGTCATCATTGACCAAATTTTTTTTAATTAACTGAGTTAATTGATATTACATTCACAATTCTTGTACACTTGTCAACATTGTTTGGTGTCGACTTTTTTTCCAGTTTTTTTTAATAAAAAAGGATTAAGACTTGTGAGAAATCTTTAATAATCGGTTTTTATATAATTTAGTGCTTTCTAAACGTTTTGTTCTGCTATGCAGAAGTCTACAGTGTAGTGGTTGTTACGATTGGTTAAAATACAATTGATCTAGTTCTTTGGTTTGACGGCATCAAAGATTTGGGAGAATATGTTTCGCGTTTTTGAGTTTGAGGATCTTCTAGACCAAGAACTTCTGTTTTTATTCGTTTCCTTTTGTCAGTTTCTTCATAACTTTTAGGTTAAGCTCAACACATGCAATTTACAAAATTTTTTGGTCCGAAGCAGTCTCAGTCAAAATCACGAAGCAGTCCCAGAAAAACAGCCCCGGATGGCAAAATATGCCGAGTAAAAATCTCCCTTACAAAATAGTTCCAATTATTCATGAAATCAAACATATGCACAGCAATTACCAAACCAACTCCTTGAGTTATGTATATGAATGTATGTAATTGAAAAAAATAAAAAGCTGATTAAAGCACAGTTCTTCCCAAAATATGTATTTCGAACCAAATTTCCGGCTTAATCTTAATTCATATCAATTAAAAACAATGCATTTACAAGCTCAACTCATAGTTTTTGCTTATTAATTGCTTAGAGATTATTTTTTTCATTTTACGATAATTCTTTCGGCCTATTTTGTCTGCTTTCACTGTATTATTTTGCCTGGGACTTGTTTTGTCAGGGAATAATTTGCTCTTTGGGACTGTTTTGGAAGCCTTTGGGAATATAAATTAAGTACTTAAGAAATTTTTAACGCCAAATCTGTGCTCTATTTTATGAGTTTTTTGACGTTTGTTTAAATCGAGCTTTTTTCTTTTTATCACCCGTTTTGTGAAGTTTGTGAAGAATAATGTCAACTTAGACGCGTTTTTGTTCTATTCAATGTTTAACTTTATGATACCTTTCCGAAACAAAACATTTTTATTCCGTTTTTTAGCCAACTTTTCCAACAGATAACGAGGAGGTCAGTTCAAACTGTTTGGCAGGCACTCGAAGTTAATCGAAGTTCGTTACCATAGAGGTAAATTGAGCGAAAAATAAAACAGCTAATGAGTTTCCAATAGCACTGGGACATGAGGCAATATAAATCGAATGGGCAATATATCTTTAACTATATTATATGAGCAGTTAAAAATGTTTTACTGTTTTGTTTAAACTTAATTTAAAACTTTGTTGAGCAAGCAGTAATAAAATGAGGAGCGCCTGCATTACATACATTTATTAGATAAAAGAATAATCTTTTGGGTAAAAGAGTAAGTTTTGGAAATCCTCCAAGCCCAGCTCAGTTTTGAACCAACCCCTCCCCCATCATAGTTTGGGATTACTAAAACAGAACAAGATTCAATTTTTCATGTATGAGGAGCACTTAAATATTGATTACTCACTTATTATTTCAGCCGTGGACCCAGATGAAGTGGTGGCCCTGGACACACCGACCAGCAGCACCCCAGAGCCTAAGTTGGACCACGCGGCTGCCAAGTCTAAGCTGGCAGTCGCCCCTCGATCCAGACACCCCCCTCGTTCACCTTCCAGAACCAGACGGAGTGAGCTAGACCCCACTGGGTCACCTTCGCCATCCTCGCCCACAACTCCTGACAGTCCAGAGGTATGTTTGTTCCGAGCCACTTTAATGTTCAACTTGGTTTTTTTCAGTCAATTTTTGCCGATCGATATATTCATTCGTCATGCACAGTTGTGAGTGGTTATCATTAGAAAGCTTGTCATGCGTAGAATATCAAATTAAAGACGTTTTTCAGAGGTTTAAATTGCTGTGAACGTTAGCCTCACTTCCGTTTTGTCATCGTTTTTCGTAATTTTTGCTGGAATTTTGATCAATTTTGCTTCGACAAATATGATTAAATTATTAAGGATAGTTTTATTGGCTTTGTGTTACAAGAAAAATAGAGTTGCGAATGTTTGATCCGACTCTTTCGGGTAAATTTTGGAATATTCAGCTTGTCATTTTTTTGGAAAAATGGCACAAAATATGCTACTTTAGCCCACTTTGTCCAAATTGGCTGGTAGTGCAGATAAAAAACTGCTAACACGAACTTTGTTTACTCGGTTGAGGGCTAGTTTTAATCTCCGATTCCTGAGAAATTGTTCCGGGACTAAAAATTTGGCGGGCTTTCGCATCGTTTGCTTTTGCAATGAAAAGGGATTCGGATTTTATTTTGAATTTGTCCTTTTTAAAATCTTTTTGCCTTTTTTCATCCCAAATGCAGACAAATTTGTTTTCAAGTAGACGTCCAATTAATCAGAGATGCCATATATGTTAATATGATGCCCAATGAATGAATTTTATGCTTTCTAAGTAAAGCTTGTGGTTTTTATGGCTCCGACAAAGTGTTTTTGTAATTTTTTTAAGAATTCTTGAGCTTTGCCAGCATTTGTTGTTCTTTTGCAGCCTAATTAATCGAACTGATTCGCTATCTAAGGGGTTAATAGAGAATTCATCTAATGGTTTCAGTTAGTAGCTGATGAGTTTTCGCAATTATAACTCGATCATCATTCAAACTTCATCATTGGTTTTTGATATACTGACTTTTTGTCAAATGTGCTATTTCGCTAACATTTGGAACAATTATTTGTTTTCAGCGGACGAGCAATAATAGCAGGACTAGCGTTGGTTCAGTGTTGGATTTTCACAATACAATTTTTTTTTATTAAAATGGGCGCCATATTTTTTAAGAATATTTTTCGGCTTTTTTTACGTTAATTACAACAGACCAAAATGAGCACAAATTATGATTTACTGAAAAGCTCATGGATTTTTTTGTTTCAATAATGTTTGCGTAAAATTGATTGTGAAATTTTAAGTAGCCTGTTTTCGCTATTTTTTTGCACTCTTTTGACTTTACAAAATTGTCAAACTTGTCCTGTCTCACCAATGACAGGACCAATTGGCTTCCTACGCAGGTACAAGCTGATCTCCTCCGTATTTTTTAAATGAAAATTTTGTGGTTGTTATGACTTTCGAAAAATAAAGTGTTCAAAGAAATTAATTTTGTGTTTTAGCTTTGCCACCTTCATTTATTTTTCGGCACCTTGACTCCCAGTTACAGGAAAGGGAAAGGTCGAATATCCTCTTCCAAGTGATTTTTAATTTTGTCCTTTTTGAGGTTTTATCTTTTAAATAATCATTTTGTCTTTGATGCTACGAATTATCATAACTTTTGAAATTTTTGGTACATGTTCCATTTTGAGTTCTTTTTTGCTGTCTTGTGACGCTATTATATTAATGACAAATCACATATCGCATTAATTACATTGAAAGAGCGCGCCGCAATTGATTATATCTATTGTTTTTTATCGAAGAAATTATGATTTTAATGCCTTCGACCTTTTTTTGCAAAATTTAAGTAGTCTTATGACATTTTGTTTAATGACATGTCTCTTTGCCTTCATATAGATATATAAATGAATCTATTTATTGATTTTTGTTCATAGCTAATGGTTTTCACGACTGAGAATTTAATTGTTTTAAAAGTTCAGACGTTTTTCAACTTTATCTTTTTTGTCTACTTGATAATTATTCTCATTCTCAATAAAGACGGGTCCTATAACTTTTCTGTTGAAATAAAAGGTAATTGTTTAGTATAGGTTTTGTTTGATACTATTTTGATGTTGTTTTTTTTTAAAAAAGTTTTTTTAAAAAAGTAGAGAGACATGTAGTTTTGGTGGTAATAAATTCCTCTTGTTTTTATTTGATTTTCTTTTTGACTCGCCTTTTTTCTCGTTGATCGTCATCATCCCTTTAATGAGGCTTTTTTCATTCCCAGTGTTCTGAGTTGAAGGCGATTTGTTAAATTGATGTACCAATTATTTTGAAACATTACATAAATTTTTGAAAGTTTTCTCTCACTTCGTTATTTGGTAGACAATTAAGTCAAGAATATAGTTGAGCTGGGTCGGAACATGTTTTTGCAAAAGCACAGAATGAAAAGATTAACGTATTTTTGCTATAATAATGACTTCAGTAGCTTTGTAAAATTTGGAATTTTTTAATTGTAAACGTATAACGTTATTACGAGCCATATAAATATTTTTTGCCCAGCTCATATCCATATGTTTTTTTTCTGTTTTTCTGTTAAAACTTTCTAGGAAAGATCTAATTGTTGTTGTTCAGTTTTGTTGGTTTTTAAAGAGATATTGCTCAAGTTTGTCACACACGGGGTCTGTAAGCAAGATGAAAAAGATGTAAAGCGCTGTTGTCTTTGTTCGCAACTGATTGAACATTAAATAACATCAAAGTAAGTTGCAAATTTAGTCTTTAAGACTATATGGTTGTCCTTTGGCATCAAGATGTCAGCTGCACGAATCCTGAAATTTTTCTTTGGTTTTCTTTATTTATCGCCTCGTCGATTGCAATTGGGTTGCGTGAAATACCCCCTGTATCAATCTTTTAAGAGTTCCCTGTACCATCAGCTTTTTCATTTCTCGACGAGAAATTTAGATTTGAAGTTTTCGTAATTTTCACTCTTTTAACTTTTTTTTACACATATGACTATAAATTAGACCTTTTTTATATTACAATAGATATATACATAATTATATCACAAAACTAATCCCATGAAATTGCCAAGAAAGCTTGTTAATTTAATTTATTGAAAAATTCTAACATAAGTTTTAATTAAGTTGTTTCTCCTTGCAATTTATGTTTCACAAGCTTTTATGTTTTGAAGCTTCTTATATTATGTTTTTGGTGAGAAATTGAAATTATTATTTTTACTAAGTTTGGTCGCCAGGTATTTTCCAACCGTCTGAAATATAACTGTCATTATGAAATGGCCTAAGCTATTCTAATTTGTTTCTATCGTTCTAGCAGCAGTGAACCAAATAACCGTTGATTTGAATTTAAATTTTTTTGATGTTGTTGTTTTAATTGGAGATAAAGAACCTCAAATGATTGTTTTTGGTTTACACGACAATTTAGCCAAAGCCATTATACCAATATACTACGGTATTTTCATTCAATAATCCGAATACAAATTAGCAGTCACTATTACGCGTGTTTTAACATAATCAAGCGGATAATTTAATCCCATGTTCGGTTGTAATAGTTTCATATCAATTCCCACGGGCCGGTCAGGCATGATAATGGCCATTAAGTATGTTTAAAGATAAGTGTAATGGCGACTTCTAATTTGTATTCAGATTATTGAACGAAAATACTAAACTACATTGGGTATAATGACATTGGGTGTTATGGAATTGGGTTAGTTCTCGGGCACTTTTTTGTTGGTCAGTTAGAATTTTTGAATCATTTTTGTTTTTCGGGTTTTTTGGCTTGAAAGGCAAATTTTTTGTTAATAGCTCCTGAAAATGTCAAGCTAAAGCAGAATATGTTCCGTGCAGTTATTTCAAAAGTTTGACGAAAAGTTTTAACTTCTCATTCTGAATTAAAATTTCTGAAAATCGTTATTTTTTTATTCTATTCATTGTTTAACGTGTGAAAAAGCACTAAGAGTTCTTTCAGTTCTATGATCTGCTCTTTCAACTTAATAACCGTTACTCTCGTCTCTTCTCTCCTCATGCGCCCTGAAAATGCTTATTTGGATGGTTAGAAGACTTCATTTGCGAAACAGCTGAAACCAATCATCCTCGTTGTTTTTAATAGTCTTATTGCAATTTTTAGTTCCATTGGTTTCTTTTCTTCATTTAGCAATGCTTTCTAAATTTTCAATAAGGTAATAATTACTTGCATAGAACTGTCAATGGCTGCAGAAAACATTTTCATCGTTTTATTTTGGATTCATCCGGCTTCGGTTCTATTCGTGATTTGGTAAAAGTTCTAATTAATTACGATACCTATAAAGCTTAGCCTGCACTTTTCTGATTTCGGAACTTGCACGTTTATGGTGAAATATGTTGTTTAAAAATTTACTAATAGACACACTGTTGAGCACCTTTTAATTCAATGATACGTGTAATACAACTGATGGTTACGTAATCATGATTATAATTAATGAAGAATTGTGTGCATTTTAGAAACCTAACTGACACCTAAGTGAGTAGCTTCCACTGATCAACAAATCAATCAATCAACCAATCAAATCACGCACACAGTCAGTCACCCGCCCACGCAGAATTAAACCATAATAATATTAATTAGTACTACTAATTGCAACCATTTAACTGTTGATTCAAATGTGCTTGATTGAATTGAATATTCACCTGTGCGTGTTAAAAATTGATTTTAAAGTGATACTTTCTGACCAATAGAACAATTGCCCGCAGTTTGGTAATAACATTCGTGATTGCGAAAATTCCATTAAGTTACAGACGTTTTTGTTAGTCAATTTTGAAGCGACGGATTTTTAGCGTTACTGTATTCTCCAAAGATTCAAAGAAATAGTTTTTAAAAAGATTTTAAAATTTCAAAATTTCTGCAATAATTTCAATAAATGATTCGGTATTCTATAATTTTTGAAGTTGAAAAAGGCCAAATTTTGCTGCAGATTTTTTTGATCACACATTTCAAAATCACTTTTGCTCAAACGAAACGCTTTCTTACCAAAAAATGAATTTAGTATTGGGTCAACTCTTAATACGGAATATCTAAAAAAAAAACGTTATTGTATATAATGAACGCTCATAACAGTATGCATTTCAATGCGTTGTTTTACTAAATATTTCATTATTGCTTCTAAAATAGTAGTCCCCCCGTTGAAGATTTGAAACAACCGTCAACTTAGGTTTTGTGTTGTTTATAATCCGATGCTTATAATTAAGTTCAATATAAATTTTCATGAGCTGCGATCATATTTCTATGGTTAGGCTTGTAATATAACCGTTCATATTTTTTTTAGATTTCAAACTCAGAAAAGATTACCCGATGGTTGAATATTTACATGCTCTCAAATAAATTGTGCTTACATTAATTAAAATTTTAATTATAATAAATTACTTAGAAAATTTCAATTTTTCATTTTCGTTGTTCGCTATTATACGTATAAATAGGATGTGAAAAATCCTATCAGTTTTGAATCTCAAATTTCTCTATTTAGAAACTCTCATCCAGCTCTGTCCTGAACGTAACCTCCCAATCCGAAAGTTCCCAAGACAACCAAACCAGCGATTTCCAGACTTCATTCGAATTGAACAGCAACCCCCCTCCCGAACAAAGTGCACACGAACAGAGCTTCTCTGAATTATCTGACTCAAGCGATGAACCAGAACTCAACGACTCAAATGTCTCAGACCAGGGCAAAACTGACCCTAAAAAGTACCCCGACCCTTATCCAGAATCAGATTTCGTTGACAGTATCAATTCGTATCACAGAAATCGAAGCTCAACATTCGACAAAAATGACTCCAAAAATTCTTCTTTTCACAAAAATCAAAGCTCACGCGAGAAAGAAAATTTTGAAAGTAATCTAGAAGAAAACGTTGCTCAGACTAAACAAGAAATCAACGGTTTTGATCACGATCAAACAAGCCGTACAGAAACTGTTCGAGATTTTTCCTTCACAGAAATCAGAGATCAGAGCGATAATTGTTCAACTCCAGTAACGACCAAAACAGAACCAAAACCGCAAAGCAAAATCCCGAAGCTTAAAACTTCAACTTCAATTTCTTCTGGAATCGTGAATGCATCTTTAGAAAAGAAACAAACATCAGATAGTCCGAGCACAATTGTTACGTCACAGACAACTACAACTATTACATCACAATCTCCTGTTACGTCACAACGAAAAATTACACCATTATCAACTTCAGCACAGAGTAAGATTACGTCACAGGCTACAATTACATCACAGTCGCCGATTACGTCACAGTCTCCGAAAGGTTCTAGGATTCCTCGAGCTCCTGGTTCGGGTCCCGAAACTCCAAAATTGAAGCGACATGCAAATGTTTCTCTCTCAACTGAAATCATTACTCCTGATAAACCCAAAAATGACGAACCAGGAAAATCCGATCAAAAACAGGAGTCTAAAATTCCGTCCTATGCCGATTCCAAAGTTCCAGTTATTGCGTCACGAATTCCCAGCAAACCAAATCAAACCAGATCCAATCTTAAGCCTCTGAGTTATAAACCGATTAATAGTAATGTTACTAATACTACTACTAATAATAATTCTGCTGGTCCTAAAACTACTCAAATACCGCGACTTGTAAGTCAGAAGTCGATTTAGTGTGGCAGCTGTTTCCTTTTCCCCGTGAACAAAATATATTTTCTCATAAGCCTGTGTGAACAAAACGATGAGGATTTTTCGTGTATCATCAATTGTTAAAGTAGAGTTTCAAGGAGGATAACCGAAAGAAACAACATTATTGTATCGGCGTAAAAATTTCAAATATGAGTGGTCATATTAACTAGGGAAAAGGAAACAGTTCCATAATTATTCCCTCAATGTTTGGATGATTTGACTGATAACGATAATTCTGATGCGCTTTTTATTTGTTTAGATTTGCTGATGTTGAATGTGTTGAGTCAAATTAATTTGTAAATTAATTGAATTGAATGTCATGCTTAATTTCTGCTGTCAACGGGCTTGAAATTAAAATTTTGCTAAAATTTCTCTAGAATTCTAAATAATTTTCTCCAAGACATCGGACAAGTAAGAGCCAGAAACTGAAACAATCAAAATTGATCGTTTCAGTTTGTCATCTTTTCAGATGTCACTTTTCAGATGTCATCAGAGAAGTTTTTGTTCTCAACGGTACCTCATGTGTTCTGCAGTGATGTCAACTATTAATGGAAAGTTCCAGAATCTTGCTATTCGGCTTCTTTATGTAACAATACGTGTTCGAACTCGAAACTTCAGTTCGAATTGCCGCCAAAGTTTCATCTGACTTTACTGGTTATACTTGATGAACTAGAACACAAATTGAACCATGATTTCACCATGTGCGTGTGTGTTTGTGTTGTGTGTGTGTGCGTTTGTTTTTGAATTTGTGTGTATGTGTGTGCGTGCTTGCATGTGTGTGTGTGAGAGAGAGAGTGTGTGTGTCTGAATTTGTATGTGTGCGTGTGTGTATACGTGCATGTATGTGTTGGGTGTGTATGTATGTGTTTTCGAAATTGTGTGCAAGCGTGTGTGTGTGTAAATGTGTTTTTGATTGTGTATGTGTTTGGTGTGTGTGTATGCCTGTGCGTGCGTGTGTGTGCATGTATGTAATGGATTTGTGTGTATGTGATTTTCAATTTGTGTATGTGTTGGCTGTGTGTGTATATGTTTTTGAACTTGTGTGCAAGCGTGTGTGTGCATGTGTGTTGGGTGTGTGTGTGTGTGTGCATGTGTTTTTGAATTTGTGTGCAAGCGTGTGTGTGTGCATGTGTGTCGGGTGTGTGTGTTTATGTATTTTTGAATATGCGAGCAAGCGTGTGTGTGTATGTCTGTGCGTGCGTGTGTGTGAGTGTATATGTTAAGACGTGTTCTAGAGCTTACCTTTGTTAGGGTACTTCCTGAACTGTCTTATGGTTGTCTCAAGAATACTAGTCAATCTTAAGGCTTACCTGACTAACTAAAGTTCTATTCCTCTAGTCTGTTACTCTTCTATCTGAGCTTCAGTAGACGGTGCACGGGCCCCAATGCTACGGTCTAACGTTTATCTCAATACAAAACAAGAGCGGAGTAGAGAGAGAGAAATATACTCTATTATTAAATCAGGATGGTGACTGGTACTGACTAAATTACTTTCTCTTCTGCTGAGAGAGGGTAGATGGGTAAACACATAAAGGGAAAGGAGGATAAAATAATATATCATTTTTATCCAATCAGGAAAGAGTATTTCAGTCTTTCTGAATAAAGTCTTTCAAATATTAAATATTCCTTTTTGGAAGTCATGCCTGACTCCATCTTTCCGGGGTTTACAGTTGTTTTGAAAGTCTTCCAATCGAATATAGTAGAATATAGTTTATTAATTTCTCTATAGTCTCTCTGAAGGATTTTCTTTCTTTTTTGGTTGTGTTGCTTGAAGATCGGCTCGTCTGTAGGTCGATTCCGAAACATCGGTCACCCAAAGAGCAAGGAGTGAACATCAACAACCACAAAAGTATCTATTCCACCACCACACTATCCAGTGGGCGGAGATCCTTCTGGGTAGGCCCGTCGTTGATGTTGTAGGTGTCCTGATGTCCGGCGTCGACTTACCTGACTTACCTGGTTTGCTTGGTTTGTTTCTGTTAGCTGTTAGATGTTAAGAATCGTTTTTAGATTCACTACATGTTCTAGATATACGTAGTATCCCTTCCGGTTGGAAAGAAAACTTAAAGATGTATGTTATATGTTTTTGTGTTAATTGTTAGTTAACAAACTATGGTTTGTGACATAAAGGAGATTATGTCAACGAAATGGCTAATAGCGTTTTTGTTTTCAGTGACATGTGATTTGTCGGCCATGCTGATTGGTAATTTTGTTATAGAAGTTGAACATGTATTAATTAATGCCCCTGTTTGAAGTCATGAGTTATTCTAATGGTATTAGTTCTTACAATTGTTTTGTCATACTTCTACGATTGCCCATTTGTGAGTTGTTACTGAGGAAACATTTTCCGTATCTGTAAGATTGTGAACATTCTGCTTATCACTTTGCCATATTTTTTCATTTAGCTGCTAGTATCTTATGAATTTTTTAAAGGGTTACAGATTTCGCTTATAGTAGTTTGCAATGGGTATGCACACGAATGACAATTTCCTAATCCCAATTAACAGTTATTTCTTCAACTTCATGAATTAATTTAACGTCTCTGTCTGCGCGCTTACGATCTAAGGATCAACATTTCCCGAGATCTGAGTACTGTATTCTATGTGAATTGTTACAATGATATTGGATTGTTAGTTGTTACTATAGCTAACGTCGTACAGCAGCTGCTTGAGTTACATATATTTCATGTATTTTGTTTTGTCACTTTTACAAACTTGCATGTGAAAATTTCGATTTGAGTGAAAATTCTGTTTTCTTTTGTTTTTAACCTGACTGTTTCGTATAAGTTACTCTATTTTAAATTTAGAGTTTGTTATAACTAATAAATTTGTAATGTACCTTTTGTATGGTTAGATTGTAAATTGTATTAAGGTATTCCATATGTTATAATCTGTTTTATGAAAAAATGTCATGTCCTTTTGTATTGTGTTATTTACAGTATTGTTAACATGGCTTATGAGTCATTTATTCAAATGTTATGCATATTATTCATGTGTTTTGTTAGTTCTGTTTTTTCTTTTCATTTTATTTGCCTATTTGCTTTATTTACAAAATTACCTGTTCGCATTGCATATAACTAACTATGGAGAAATCTTTGCATATTTACATGTACAGTTTTAAAAAGTAGGTTAGGTTTTGTATAAGTAAAAACATATTTTTGGTTTTATACTGTTTATTTCAAACTGATTAATATCTAGTGATAGAAATAAATTTGGTTAATGGTATTATAATTGAAAGATTATGATTCAAATTCAGTGATCTACAATATGGATTGAATATTTTGGGAAATAGATTTGGGATAATAAAGATTAACAAACATATGCAAGGAGTTACAAACAATCAATATTAAAGTCTGTTATAGATGGAGATTGAAGTCTATTACCTATTGAGTCCGGGAATTGTTACTTGTTACTTTCCTTTTGTTGTTACAGTTTCTCTGTTTGTTTTGGATAGTTACCCCTTTCACAATAATGGTTGTATTCCTTCAGGAAATATTCGTCTTTGGAAAGATAGTATCCAAGTAAGTTAATTACGTCTTGTAAAGGAGTTTCCGTTATCGATGCTTGTAGTGCGTTACAAATCTCTTTTTCTGTCTGTGGTATCTTTCTTTCGTTATTGAAGGTTAAACGATTCGTGATCGCCTTATTGGTCACGCTCCCTGTCAGATGGTAAACGTGATATTCTTCGCACGGTTCGAGTGCTTCTAAGGGAACCATGAGCGGTCGCTCTGGTTCGTCTTTGGATTGAAATACGTAATAATTTTTAATGGGATCGAAGTTTCTCAACGTCCCTATTGTATAGCTCCATTTTATTCTGTAGCTGTAGTTTAAAAAGTACGGGGAAGTCAATTGATCATTGATGTGTATGAAACTTTTAGAAGCTGTATATTGTTTGTCTCGTAAGAATGTATAATATATTAAGTTATGTATCAACTTTGTCTCATGTACTCTGTAGTTGTTACTTTGTACATCTTTTGGCGTAGGGTGGAGTAGGTTGAAGCTTAATTGAAAAATCTGATGTTGCTGTGTGAATGCGCTATACGCCGAAAGGTCCTGAGAGGCTTTTGCCACTAGGAAATCAAAATTACAAGTTTTTGGTAAACGGAACTCATAATCGTAATCATAGAGGAAGCGTTCCGTAAGACTGTAAAATTGCTTAAGTTTGGGGTACAGAGATTGATGTATTTTATCTCTGCCCATATTTTTCGTGCTCCTTTTTACAGTGTTTGTATTTTCCGACGGAAGTGGTGGAAAAAATTCTGATACACGGTCTTTCAGTGTATGTAATGGTGCGATGAAGAAATTATATGATCGTGAATCAAAAGGCATTTCCGACCAATTTCTGTACGATAAAAGTGGATTATAATTTACTCCGTGTGGATTACTTAGTGTTTTCGGGTCTTTATCTTGAAACCAGACCGTCTCCATTACCGTTTCGGTCGGAGTTTGTTCATTTGTCGACTGGTGGAAGAAAGACTTTCTGTTATTTGAGCGGGGTGTCACCGCATATGGAAATCGTAGATTGTTAGTATTTGGAACTGTTTGTCTTGTAAATAAACGTTGTCTAACGTTGCTTTGTGGTGGGTAATTGTCTGATGTTGGTGGTGGTCGTACTGGCGGGGTGTAATTTGGTAGAGGTGGTGACATATATGTGTTGCTAGTATTTTGGTCATAGTTTTGTCTTGGTCTTGTGTTCTGGTAACTATGTACAGCTATGTTTGTTCTTTGTTCTGATATGTTACTAATACTATTATTACTGGTATCAAAGGATTGAAGATTTCGTCTATTACCAAATTTGTTGTTTATTTTCCGTGCTATCTCCTGTGGTGTCTGTACGTGTTCCTGGTTGTTTTCCAGTTCGACTCTAAATGTGGTGACTTTCTCGTTATCTGTTATCATGTTACTTTCAGTCTGTGTTCCACATTCAGACGCACAGTCCCGAATTGTTCCGGGGCTGGATCTGCCTGATTCACAGCTTAGTTCTCCGTCCTCTACTTCGTACGAGAATGGCGAGTCTGATTTGTATGGTGATTCGTAATCCATGTTCGATGCCATCGTTGAATGCTAAAACTCAAACATGGTTAGTCTAATCTAGATTATGTTTATTGTTTATTAATATTTATGTTACAAAAAGTTTGTTACAAACAGTTTGTTTAATATTTTGTTTCCGTATTGATATATATTTTGTAGTTAGGCTGTTATCTGTTTTGATCCTTAGATTTTGTTCGTTATTTATAGAAGGTAGAAAAATTTGGCTAAGTAATGGCATAAGTGTTGTTAGTTGTTACTGAAAAGTATTGTTTGGTTTAAATTTCGTATGTATCCGCTGAATGAGTATCGTAGTATGTAACCTCATTCGTATGCGGCTGATCGTTTTTGAGGATGTCTAAGCTATAGCTACGGTTTTGTATTTTGTTGTTTGCTAATTTTAATTGATTGAAATCTATAGGTGGTGGATTCTGTATCTCTAGAAGTCTTGAAGTTGGTATGAGTTTATGTTGATTATTTTGATTATTTGATGGTTGGGGGATTTCATATGGTGTTTGTTGAGTTGTTTGTGTTTCATATGAATACGGTTTAATCGCGTGCGATTGTTCTATAGTAGGTGCGCTTGGGATTGGTACAGGTATTGGTATTGGTGGTAGACTACTCAAACGTTGGTATGCTGGAGGTGGTGTTATGAGTTGTGGTGGTATTGGCGGTAGTGGTTGGGTTTTACTTTCGTCTATTGTCGTTAATATTTCTGTTTTATGTTTTCTTTCTGGTAGTGGTGGTGCTTGTTTCTTTGTTGGTGACTCCAATGTACGTAGTTGTAAACCATGTTCTGTCCTGCGGATAGTAGTGTTATAGTGTTTATAGTTCGTATCCATATAATTTTCTGTCGTTTTATCTCTACGAGTTAATGTTGGTATTTCTGTTGAATGTCTTCTGAAATGTTGAATATGTATTCGTGAATTATTATGTCCTTTACTATAATGTGAATTGTTATCATCATTATTATTGTCATTATTATTGTCGTAATCATCTTCCTGTATTTGTGCAACTAGTTGGGTTAGTGTTTGTGAGAATATTCCAAAAATTCCTGTTAATAATATTTTTGTTATACTTGCTTGTTTCCCAATCGCTTTATGTTTTGCAAAAGCGTTGTAGAATTTTATAATTAGGTTTGTTACAAATAATATCATGCTCATCATCGCATAGATGATAGCCATCTTTTCCAGTATGTATCATGGCCAACCAAAGGTAGATAATATCTGACCTTTCAGGCATGCTGCGTCGAAAATTTCCTTCCAGTTTATACTTGGTTGATCAATCTGAAAGTTATATCCATTTATGTTCAAGTCTTTTAACCATTTAAGTGAATGTTCATAATTTTTGTATGTTTGTAATAATCCTAATTGTTCTAATTCGAGTAGTTTTTGTGCATTAGCAGATTGTGCTTCTTGAAGCGGTTTTTCGCGATCTCTCATATATTCGTGGAGTAAATCTCTTTTTCGTTCTTGTATTAATTGCTCTTTGCTAAATATTCCACTTTCAATGAGGCTTGCTTTGCTGAACATATTATCAAGTACTATTTCTTCCGGTGATATTGTTTCTAATATTGTTTCTACTTTTATTGGATATGGTGTCAATCTGTATCTTACTGTTCCTTCTGTGTCTATTGAGATCAGTTGATCGAAATTACTATGTGAACATGGGACTGTTTTCGCCCAAAGGTATGTTTGTCGTGTTAGTTGATGTACGTATTGTACTCTATTTTTGTATAGTATTGGTATTTTGTCGTAACATTCACGTGTTTGTGGTACGTATAGTGGTGATGATTTCTTTGCACATTTGTACATTTTCATCACATTGACTCCTTCTTGTTTCACAAATATGGATCTATCTCCTGTAAAGATGTATCCTAATAGTGGTGTATTCTTTTGTACTTGTGTTAGTGTTAATTGTCGAATATTGCGAGTATGTTCGCATATCTGTGAATAGAATTCTATTGCCTGTAGACTAATGCGTGAATATATATTACTCATATAGAGGTCCATTTTCATTTGTAGATGTGTGTTCTCGTTTACAAAACCATAATAATAATTTTGATGTTCTTCGTCTTCATATCTTGTGTATGCATTTGACATAATTTGTTGTGGTTTTATTTTTATAAATTTTTCTTCTTCAAATTTGTCTTCTTTTCTTGTTACTTTAAGTCCTGTATGCATATCAAAACCATATTCGTATATTATATAGATATCATCGTATTCTGTTTTATGTAACGGTTGTGGTGATCCACATTCTCGTTCAACTAATGGGTAGATTTCAAATCTTGTTGCGATTGAGGATGTATCATTAATTTTTACTTTTTGGTGTACATCTGGTTTTTGTACTGATGACCATTCCGCGTTTGTTTCTATCCAATATCGTTCCTGATACTTAACCATATATGCGTCAAACCGAATAAGTTCGAATAGTTGGCAATGTGTTTGGGGTTCCCAAATGATTGTTGCTTTTGTAAAGGGTGTTGGTAAACATTCTCCCTTGTGGAGATCACATGGTAGTTTTGTTCCCATATATGATATCTCTTTTGTATCAAGGTTTAGTATTAATGAGACTTCTTTTATCTCTAGAGTCCAATCTAAAATGTCAATTCTATTTTGTTTTTTGACGCCTGATAGGCAGTTCGATTGTGCATTTTTGATTTCATTTGGTACCCACATTGGGTTTGTATAATCATATACTAATCTTCCATATGGTGGTACCATAGGAGTGTCTACATTGAATTGTATATTTCCTTGTACGTTTTCTAGTCTTTTTTGTAATGGTGGGTTTGATAAGTAATTGAATGATATGTTATGCCTTGTTGGCTTGTATTTTGTATTTTTAAGGACGTTAATTCTGGCGAGTTCGTTACGAACTTCGTCTGGGTCCAAGATTTTCGTTCTTCGTGCATCTGATACGTAATAGCTCGGTCTGTTTGCTCTAATGTAATGAGTGTGTTGTGAACACCATTCTACTTTTTCTTTGATCGTTCCTGTAACAGCATATGCTTTAATCTCTACAGCTTGTGCTTTTGATAATAATTGAACTTCTGTTTTTGTCATTTCTAAGTCTAATGGTTTAAATTTACATGTGCTGATTTTGTTTAGTTCGTAGTATTTTACGTTTGTTATTTCTTCTGCGTCACAGTCGTAGTGTTCGATAAAAATGTCTTGAGGTCCTACTGCTGATCCATTAATGTTTTGTCCCTTCAATTCAACGTAATCTTCTTTTGTCTGTCGTTTGTTTCTTTTATTATTTAGTTGGAATTTTTCCAAAATACTGTCTGTTAATTGTTCTCTGCAAAAATTCCAATTTCGTGTCCATTTATCCATGGCTATTTCCCACATTTGTTCGTAATCTGTACTATTCTTGAATTCTTGTAAGTCTGATGATGTATACTTTGATGGTAATTTGTATATTTCGGTTTCAAATTTTGTTTTGTTATTAGATACATGATCCATTAACTTGTTAAAGTTATCTTGGTCGGTTACATTTATGTTATTTGTTTTTCTTTTGTTTTTCTTTTGGAAATTCTCTATATGTTTTTCCATACGTTCTTGTATGTGTTCTTTAATTTGTTCTCTGATATTTTGTTTTATTTTATATTTTGATCTTATTTCTGTGTCTATTTTCATATAGATAAATAATGTTATTAGTAATAATATTAGTATTATTGATTTTAATTGAAGCGGCATGTGTATGATAGTCCTGAGTGGGGATTATAGAATGTTGCAAATCCTAAAGTTTGTTTTGTATATCTGTCAAACTTATAAACAAAGTCGATACAAATAAACGGTGCTGGTGTCGTTGTTGTTACAATAGATGGTGTGGTAGCGTGAAATGGATGGTTAAATATGGTGTCGTATTTTATTGTAGTATTAAATTTTAGTTCTAGAGATGGTGTTGCTAGAACTTCAAGTGCTGAATTTCGTTGGCGATGTGTTAGGTTTAAGGTATTTGTAAGTCTACTTCTTGACCAATTTGTGAGAGTATCTCCAAGATTAGTTGGTCCGTATAATGGTGGAGGTGGATTCCAGGTCTTATGATCTAATGGAAAAAGATATGTATGATCATTAGTTCTACTTAAAGTAGGAGGGTTTGGATTTAGTACTGGTGTTGCTCTAGTTCTACCGGGGTGACTTGATGCTAATCTTAATTCGGGTATAAATGATGCTGGTGAGAGTATTGTATTTCGTGGTGGTTGTAGAGAGTTTGTTACTTCTACTCGTGGTACGCTGACTGAGGTGTTCGAGGAGGAAGATTGTTGTGATCTATTTGGTGTAGTGTTCGTACTTATCGTATTTTGCGGTGACGTTGCTGACCAAACTGAACTATGTGGTGAGTGTACCGGTTGTACACGAAAATTGTTTTGTACGAAATTGAAATCTTGTCTTTGTTGAAATGTAGGTGGTAGAAATGGATTTGCTCTTAATTCAGATGATGTAGGTGTTGGAATAGTATTAACACTTGAATGATCGCTAGGTGAACTGATATTAAAATTATGTAGTGTTGGTGTTCGGGTTGGTGTTCCGGTTGGTGTTCCGGTTCGACTTGGTGGTTCTGATTGTTCTGCTCCTATAGGTCTTATTATGTTTGATTCTATATCAGTTGATCCGTATGATACTAATGTAGAGTCTTGTGTAGGAAATGATAGTGATGCTCTACGTCTGCCTCTTAGTAGATGTCGTGTATCTGTTCTTACTCGTCTTACTGTATATGGGTTTTCGTTTTCGGGGTTTGTTTCTTCTATTTCTGGTGATGTGGGTATATTTGTTAAGTCTGTTACTTCGTTATGATGTGGTCTTTCTGGGTGATTGTTACTATTGTTATTATTATTTGATGAAGCAATTTTTGCTGTTTTTAGATAACTTCAGGCTCCAGAACCTGGTCCGGGTGGTGGATGTTGTATGTACGGTGGGGCTAGTATAACTACTGGTATTAATTCTTGTTCTGGTTGGTGTGTTTGAGCTCCTAGGTTTGTAATCCAAATTTCGTTAGTTGTTAGTCTAATGTTTAGTTGATATATGACAATGTTACCATGTAATGGTGATGTGTTGGGAAATCCAATTTGGATGTAGAACTTTTGTGTATGTAATGTATGATATATCGATTCTTCACTGTCTGGGTTGGGATCAATTGTTATGGGTTTACAAAATATTCTATTAGTCCTAAGCACATACGTACGAAGAAGTATATTATAATTGCAATTTTTATAAATTTAAATATTTCTAATTCGACAATATCTATGTTTGTTTTACATATGTGGTAAATATCGGTGTGGGTTTCGTGCATCGGGTTATTGTACTGGTGGGCTTGCATATACGACTCGGCGGTTGCGTATAACTTCGCTTATTGTTACAATAGCTAAATATGTCGATATTATTACAATGCAAGGTACTAGGAGTATTGTTAGGAAGAATATTACTTTAGATAGTATAAAGTAGATTGTAATTAAGGATTCGTTGAAATCGATTTTTGAAACTGGTAAGTAAAATGTGTAACTTTGTTATTAATTATGTAAATGTGAGGTGTAATGCTGCACTGAAGAGTAACAGTTATTTGCTCAATTGTAACTGACACTCAACTGTGCCGCACTACAGATATTATTATACAGTATTTATCTGTAGATTACTATTACGATTACTGGTATCATATCCTAAAGTATGATACAGTTACAATATCTAAAGTATGTGTTACAATATATTTGTTAAAGTTTTACTCTTTGATTTTATCGTCAAGGAGATTATGTCAACGAAATGGCTAATAGCGTTTTTTTTACATACAACTATAAAAACTGTTTTTAGTTTGTTAAGGTCAATACATCGATCTGTTTGGATCTGTTGTTTCAGTAAGTTATACTCTGTGATTGTTTCGTTACAAATGGTTATGTGTTTTAGTAATTCAAAATGTTTTTCTCCCCAAAATAGTTTTGCTTCTTGTCCGCTTTCTGTTTTTCCTTCAAGAATAAATAAACAATCTTTATCGGAGAATTTACAAATTGTTGTTCTTATACTATCGTTATCAAAATGAATGTGGTTTCCAAATGAGTAATCTAATTTTGCAAAGTTTTCTCTTTGGACTTGGATTTTTATACAAAACTGTTTTCTGTCCAAAGAGTGCAAAAACTCTGACACTTTTATCATTGGTGGTTTTTCATCACTGTGGTGATTGTAGTGATGGATTAATCTTTCAGAGAAGAAGTTCAAATAGTTTAATGCGTAGTTAACAGGATTCAGCTTACCTGGTGTTGTTGAATTGTTGAATGAAAAGGATAAATGAAAGAGTTATGACAAATATGAGAAAAGTTATGGAAGAGGTTATGAATTGATGCAAAATTTGTTTAGGTATTAGATATATTGAAATATATGAATTTCTTTTTGAGATAGGATATTTTTAGTCTTAAGACTAAATTTTGTATTTGTGGAGTTTAGAATTTTCAGCTTAGCTGAGTTTTTTCGCAAATTTTTTCAGATTTTTGAACAAGTTTAACGGTTGTGGTTTGTACGAGGCAAAATCAGAATTGTGATTTTTACTTTCTTTTCGAAGGCTCTCTATAATGTTGGTGACATTTTCATATCTTCCGTTTTTCATTTTTTGGATTTTAAGTTGTCAATTTCAATAATTACTGGGTCCAATTATGGTGTTAGTTTCCTCGTTTGATGAATTGGTTACTCTTCTGATTGTTACGATACTCTTTGTTCTCGGGATTTTGTTTTCCTTGTAATTTGTATATTGACATTTGTTTGATGGTTAGATGGTATGCTTTCATCATGGTATGTTAATTCTTTCTTGGTGCCAATTATATGGTATCAATAAGCTTAGTCTGTTGTTTCTCTGCCAATTATGCTATTTCTTTTGTTTTGAAGTGTCCTCCCTATCATTAGGATGGTTAGTTAGTGATGGTTGGTGGCGTTAGCGGGATGGTTCGTGGTGCCAGTTCTTACCAATTAGCTTGGTACCTTTTGTTCTAATTAGCTATATGGTATGTCTGTTGTATGCCTTTGATGGTGCAACTCTGCAGATGGTGCAACTCTGCAGATTTCAATTATTGACATAAACAAAGTATTGACGTAGTTGAAATGTCTATTTCATCTACTAATGATCTTAGTAAGACCTGTCTTGTTTAATCACCATTGTGTTAGGTGAAAATGTTGATTGGTATGTTTTTGTTACTAATTGCGTCTGCATAGAGACTGTTTGTCTCTAACGTTCGTTGTTTAAGATATCTTTGTTCATAATTGATGGTGTCAATTTGGTATTTTCTTCCCTTTAATTGGTTTTAGTTTTAGTTTGGGTTTCTAAAGATAACGTCCGTTTCTTTACTAATGATGTCTGTGACATTTTAGCTCTTCACTAATGATGTCTGTGACATTTTAGTTGTTAGAATAATAATGTCCGTATTTTCACTAATGAGATATATAACGTCCGTTTTCTCACTAATGAGATGTACTAACGAGGTATATGACGTCCGTATTTTTTAAATGACATATATTAGTGTGACGTATATTCCGGTTTTTGCAAAGTGTACTGCAAAATATGTTAAATGTTCATTTCGCCGAATGTGTTGTTAGCCGAATGTTTTGTTACGTTGGCTAAACTTATAAATGATAATTGGCGGTTTCATTGATCATGTTAATGAAATGTATGAAAGATCTGTATTGAATGTGAAGTGAAACATATATTCTTGTGTTTTAGATGTTGTTGAATGTGCGATGAAGATATCCTATTGTGTTATGGAAGACGTATTTGCAACGATGTATTCGGATCCCTATATTATCTCAATAGCACGTTATGCTAGTCATTACAGACTGTTATTCGTATTTGCTTTCGTACACTTATTTGTTCTGAATTTCCGTTCTTCGTTTATACGGTCATTATGCCATGGTGTAGATTAATTGTGTTTACGTCGTTAGTTTAATTAGTTCTGTTTCCTTATTTTTATCGTTTTCCTATGTGGTTAGTCATCACTGTTATTTGTAATATACTTTTCCCTTTCTGTAATCCTCAAATAGGATATGTGAGTAGAATTATTAACAATTTCGAAGTATCTATTTCATTCCGAGAGTGTTTATGTTATTATAACACTCTTCTTCTTTGGTCTTTGGTTCTTTGTTATTATTATGTTTTGTTTCTTTGTTTATTGTAAATATCAACTATCTCATGACGTCTATTCCAGTTCAAAGCTTGTGAACATATAAAATAGACTCTTTGTTATTTGAATCATGTTGTTACTTGTTTTCTTGTTTACATGAGAATTTACCCGTGTTAATCTTTAGTCGGGGTTTCATGGGCTACTATCAATACCCATTTGTTTTAGTAGATCCGTTATGGATATTTTTATTTGTTATTTGTTTATATTGTTTACTGTATGCGATGGAAGTGAAAGTGTCATGTGATGAAAGTGGTCGTTGCTGTCAGTTAATACAGACTCCTCGGTTTGGACGTTTTGTGAGGAATAAGCGAATTATCAACTGTTTTTAACTTTAGATGTTAGTTCCCTTTTTGTTGTTATTGTTGTCATTCTTGCTAAAAGGTGTTAGAGGTATGTAGTGTATCTGTTTAATATTCGTCTTACCATTAAGCATGGTAAATTTTATTGGGTACGATTGGAGTACATGATCCTAATGCTATGGGTTAGAGGTTAGGTGGATTAGAACACCTTTTAGTAATATTCTTTTTATATTTTCCGTGTGTTATTATTTATTTTGTTTGTTCTAGTTTTAATTTATAGGTTCTTTTGTCATGTCTCTTTATCATTTGGGGGGGTATGACACACAAGGTTCGGGTTCGGGGGGAAGTGTGTCTTGTATAAATACCGAACATACTAGACATAGTATGTGAATGTCGAACAGTAAGTATAGGAATACTGAACACTGATCAAATGTGTAATTATTGAAATGAATAATTTATAATTACTTCGGTTTGAAAGAGTTGTGCCAAATATTCGTATAAGCTTAATGAATATGTGATTTTTGAAGTGAGTATTTTGCCAATTGGTTCGTTACACTGCTAGTTAATTGTTCAGGAGAAAAGCTGTTAAATAGAAATAAACGTTATTGTGCAAGTGTAGATAGTATTATTAGTATTTATTATTATTATTATTATTTATAGTAAAACGTTATTCGTATTTAAGGATTAGGAATTGTTATTTTCTTCTTTCGAAGATTGTAACTGTGAGATCGTGTGACCTCATCAGATTGTACATAATTTTTGGATGTGGTTTTGGTATTAGGTTGTTTTAATATTGGAATTTCATTTGTTAATAAATAGTTTTGTAATTCCAATTTAATATGTTTTTCTTTCGGAAAGTAAGGTACAATATGATTTCTATGTATTGTGATGTGTTTATTAGTATTGTCCTTCAGTATGTATGTTGTTTCTGTGGGTTTATCAACAATTAAATATGGTCCTGTTTTTAGAGGTAATAGTTTCTTTGATACTCCGTCAATCTGTTGTTGATTTGTGATCAAGACGAATGTGTTTTTATCAAGTGGTTTCGCTGTTCTGAACCTTGAATTTAATTCATCAGTTAACCTTTTTCTGTTTCGTAATATTTTTGTTATGGTTTGATATGTGTCATTATAATGTTTTTCTTTGTCAAGAAACCATTTTGCGAACGTTCCGTTTTGTAGTTTTGCTATTTTTGGGTGACTGAATTGTTTATCTAAGTGAGTATGTGCGGGTTGTGTTTTGCATGCGCTTGTTCTTGTTGGGTTACAGTTTCCTATCTCGTCTGTAGTTGTTCCAAGTTTAATCTTTGTTGGTTTTCTTGGTTTTTGGTTGAAAACAACTTCATAAGGTGACATGCCTAATCTTGTCTGGTATTGCGTATTATATGCATACGGAAAGAATTTTGCTTTTCTAGACCAGTTTTGGTACTTTTCGTTGAGTAATGTTCTGATAAATTGTCCAATTATTCTATTAGTTCCTTCCACTAATCCGTTTGTCCAGGGTGCATATGTTGTGCTTGGTTTAAATTTGATTTCAAAGTAATTACAAAGGTGTGTTAATTCTGTATTTATATATTCCGATCCGTTATCGGAACGAATTTCTTCGGGTAGTCCGAATTTCATAAACCAATGTTCAAATAATGCTGTAACTGCATAGTGTGCATTGTTCTGAGGCGCACACATTATTGTTACATAATGTGAGAATGCGTCTACTATCACAAAGATAAAATTATTTCCTTCAGATGTAGGATGTATTGGACCTTTTGTCTCTATCATAATCATTTCATTAAAGTATGTTTTTGTAGGTGCTAATTGTTCTTGCTTACTTTTTGTTTTTGTGTTAGCGAAAACTTTGTTTGTTTGACATTGTATGCAGTCTGCGATCAGTATCTTGATCCAAGTTGTTAAGTTTGGGAAGTAATATTTTTCCATTATGTTTCTTTTTGTTTTTTCAAGTCCCGTGTGACCAACTGTATCTACGCAATGGTTTTCGTAAAAAACACATAATAGTAATGTTAGTGGTAAACAGATTCTTTGTATTGTTTGTTTTTTTATTCGAATAATCATTTTCATTATGTTAGTTTTTTCGTCAATCGTAATTGATTTAAACTTTCTGTAATACGCGAATAGTCCTTTATTTCCGCGTATGTCCATTGTTACTGAATGTGGTTTATTGTTATTTTTTTTCCACATTTTGACTTTATGAAGTACTGGATCTATTATTTGTGTTTCTTTAATCAAGTCTTCTGTTACTTTTGTTTTTTCATCATAGAAAATATCTGTTATTTTTGCATGGTCGAAATTTTGTTCTTGTTTTACATTGTTGATTAATCTAAGATAGTCATCGTCATGATGAGTTATGTATGGTCCTTTTTGGTTTTTCTCTATGATTAAGTCATCTTTTTCAACAATTGGTGATTGCCAGTTTTTTGTTTTTGGTTTATATTTCGGTACTAAGTTTGTTTTGGTTTCGGTATTATATTTTTCATATGATATCGGATGGTATTCGTTTTTATCAATGTTAATTTCAAAGTAGTTGTTGTGTATATTGGCTAGAACTGGATAATGTGTTGTGTCTTTGTTATCGTTGTTTGTATTGTTGCAAATGCTGTATTTGCATTCTAGGTTATTTGCAAATGGTGTTTTTGCAAAGAAGAATTTTATGTTTTCAGGTATTTCCACTGTAATATCACGTGTTTTTGTAAAATGTTCTTCATCTATTGTTCTACTAAGTAGATCTGGTAAAGCTAGGTTTTTTCCTTCAGTCCATATAATATGTAAGTTAGGAAATTTCATTAGTATCAATTGAAATCTGTAAACTCTATGGTTTGGTTTATTCTTTTGTGTAAAAAGGTAAATGATTGGCTTATGATCTGTAAATAAAATAATTGGGTGATTTGAACCTGTTAATAAGAATTCGTATTCTGTGAGTGCGAAAATAATCGCTGAACATTCTCTAATTAGTGTAGATAGTCTCATTTCAATCGGTGTGAAAAGTCTAGAATTTGCTGATATTAATCGCATTTTCTTTTCAGTTGGATGTTGTTGCAGTAATGCTGCTCCAATGCCTGTGTTGGACGCATCTGTTATAATGTAAAATGGTTTTGTTGTATCTGGTATTGTTAATTCTAGGTTATGTGTTATTGTTTTTTTCATTTGTTCAAATATTTTTTGATGTTCTTTAGTCCATTTGAAATCATTTTCTTTGTGTAATAGATTGTATAATGGTTGTAATATTGGTTGCATTCCATAGACGTATTTGGCTAAGAAATTTATTGTTCCGAGGTATCGTTGTAAAGCTTTCATACTTGTTGGAGGTTCCAGTTTTTGGAATCCATCAATTCGTGATGTAAGTGGTTTTACTTTTTTGTCTTCTATAATGTGACCTAAGAATTTTACTTTCTTTAACATGAAGTATGTTTTATCGGGTGCTGCTTTGAGATTTTCTTTAAGCAGTACTTTATGATATTCGATTAATGTTTCAAACATTTGGTCATAAGAATTTGTTTGTATAAAGATATCGTCTACGTAAGTGATAACTGTTCCTTTTCTGATCAAAGTGTAAAGGAAATGTGTTAGTATTGATGCAAATGCTGCTGGTCCGATTGATATTCCGTAGAATAATCTTTTAAAACAATATTGTTCGTTTCCAATTGTGAAATGTGTATATCTCATCGATTCTTCGTCTAATGGTATTTGGTTATATGCACTATTAAGATCTGCTGTTGTGAATATTGTTCCGTTTATTCTTGTTAAACTACATCAACTGGTTCAATTGGCCAGTTGCACTTTGATTCATCTATCATGCTGTTCAAATATCTTGCGTCTAGTACAATCTTTAAAGATTCTCCTTTTCGTAGTATTATTACCGGGTTTGTGAATGTATTTCCTGTTGATAGTTGTTCTTTATTTACAGGTGCAATTATGTCATATTTTTTGAGAACATCTAATAGTTTTTGTATTCGTTCTCGAAGATGTATAGGTACTTTACTTATTCTTTGTTTTTTGAATATTGCATCTTTTTTTATTGGTAAGTTCAATTTTACTTTTGTTTTTCCTACGTCGAATTTTGTTGTTGCGTAGACTTGTCTATTGTCTAATATGATTTTTACTACTTTTTCAAATTCTTCTTGTGTTAAGTGTGAATGTTGAAAATCAAACATTTTTATGAATTCTTTTTCTTGTTCTGAATATTTGTTAATGTCAAATTTGCATTTGAAGTTTGGTTTTCTTTCAAATGTTGCGACTTGTTCAATAGTTTCATTTTCTTGTATGTTTAATATTTCATCGATATCGTTTTCATTTTCGTATGTCAGATGGTATAGTGCTTGGAATAAGTCGATAGAGTTTGTTTGGTATAGTTCGTTATCTTGTTTTTTGAAGCTAATATTTCTGTTCATGAAACCAATGAGTCCTGTATTTATTGTTATTCGGTGTCTATTTTTGTTGATCAATAGTATGTCTATAAAGTATTCTTCGTCTGAGGAAAAATCCTTTATGTCTGTAAATGATACGTTATGATATTTGTTTATTGGTTCGAAATAGAATTTCGATTTCTGTATTGTTTTATCATTTGAGTGTTTCATTTGTTTAAATATTGGTATTGGAAATGTTATGCTTTTCTGTTGATTTGGTTCTATATAGATTGTTTCTCTATTAATGATTGTGTATAATCGAGAGTAGTAAGGGTAACCTTTAGTACTATTCATGTAGAATATAATATCGTTGTCTAAATTTGTATTTGTATTTAATGTTAGTTTGTTGGTATTAACATTTATCGTTTCGATATATTCTTTGAAGAATGGTGTACCCAGTATATTATGATTGCATTGTGTTACATAGAAGTGAATGCAAAAATTGTTTTGTGGTTTGTTTCTATTGTTAGAAATTCTGTCTGGTGTTAAATTCAGTGTTACTGTTCCGAATGTGTCTATTTTTGTATTATTTGCAGCTGTTAATGTTTTGCTTGCTTTGTCCAAGATCATTTCTGGGTTATTGTATTTGATTTCATTCCATGTATCTTCATTTAGTAGGTTTAATGTTGCTCCTGAATCTAATAGAAAATCTATTTCTAACATAGGTTTTTGTTTTGTAAAGTCCTGTTCAAATTTCTGATATTGATACATTGGTAATATCCATGTTGGGTTGCTTTCTAATGTATTTATTACAGTATTGCATGTATCTTCATTGGCATTGTAAAATTTATCTAGTATTTCTTGATCTTCGTCTGAGGACTCTGATGTGTACTCATATTCGTCGATTCCTGGTGGATCGGTATTTGATTTTTCTTGTCCTACGCTATTTATTCTGTTTTTGCTATTGTTGTTTCCATCATTTCTCCGTTCTTTTCAATAATGTCTGTTATTTTGTTCTCGTTGGGATGAGTATCCTCTATTATCTCTGTTATTGTTACTATTAGAACGTTGTCTATAGTTATCGTTTCTATTTGAATCTCTACTGTTGTATCTTTGTCGATTATTATTATTATTGTTTTTGTTACTATTATAAGGTGATTGTTGTCTTGAATTATTTCTGTCATTGTATCTTGAATTTGATCTGTTATTATTATTATTATTATTATTATTATTATTATTATTGTATTTGTTATAGCTGTTGCTTCTATGATAACTGTTGCTTCTGTTTCTATTGTAGTTATTCCTGTTATAACTAGTACTTCTGTTATTATAATTATTTGATCTTTGATATCCTTGATTGTTTCTACTATCTCTGGAATTTCTATTATGGTAGTTATTTCTTGAATGTGATCTGTATGGTGTCCGACTTCTGGAATTGTTATATATTGGTGATGTCGGTGGTAGTTGTCTGCCATTGATATTATTTGAGTCAATTCTTCTATTTGGTAAGTTTTGATTGTTTCTCATGTGACTGTAAAATGATCTTTCTTTCGGTCTTGTAACACTACCTCGACGTGGTCTCTTGAAACATCTTCCCTTTGTGTGTCCATGTGAGCTACAATAGCTACAAAACAGTGCAAACTTTGGTCTTCCTTTAAAATTCTTTTTGTCATATGTATTGTTAATTCCGTTTAGAACATTGCATATTGTTCCTTCGAATTGTTCTAAGTCGTTTTGATTAAGTTCATTTATATTATTACAGGCTATATTCATTTGTTTTAGATCTTCATTAATATTTGTTGTACTCTGGTTTACTTCATATAATCTTTTGTGATTATTAGTTATTGTTCTTGTTAGATCCATTTGGTCTATTTTCTCTACTAATGTTTTGAATGGTATTTCTGGTTCTCGTGGAGTTTGTTTGTGGTTTGCATGTTTCTTTAATGCTGCGTTTTTTAATTCGTTGTCTAAACATCTTATGAACGTTTGGTTCATAACACTATTTCTGTAATCTTCTGTATATAGAGAATAAGCAGTTTTGACAAGAGTTTCTATTCTTAATGCTAATGATCTTAGTGATTCGTTTGTATGTTTTTTTAATTGTTGTAATATGATTTTTGCTTGTTGTTTTGATTTTTCCGAATCAAACATATCTGAAAATTCTTTGCAAAATGTTTCCCAATCTAATTTTGTTTCACTTGGAAGTGTCGAATACCATTTTTGTGCAGGTCCCTGTAAAGTATGTAGTATTAACGCTGCTCTTTTTACTTTCCATTGGTGATGTCCTGGTTTATTTACCGGTTCAATGCCACTGCTGAATATCATAGCAGCGACAATGCTATTTAAATATTCTTCAACAGTATATGCTGGGTCTGTTCCGTCGAATGGTCTTATTGTTGTTGGTACTGAACCACTGCTAATGTTTTGTTCAATTTGAGGGTCTTCGTTTATGCTCATTGATGTTAATTGTTTATAAAATGGTAAAGGTGGTTCTACTACTGTTGTTTCCCTTTCTTCTGTTGTGATTGAATTTGTTCTTCTATTTTGATTTCCTTGTTGTTGATTACTATGTCTATCAGTGTTTTGTATGTTTTCATTTGTTGTATATTCATAGTTTCTGGTATGAAAAGGATTTTCTTGATTTCTGTTATGTAATGGATGTTCGTATTTCGTTCTATAGTTATTTTGTCCTTGTAGATTGTTAAGAGTTCTATCCAATTTATTGATTACCATTTCTAGTGCTTCTTCTTGTCTTTTTTCCATATTTCGGCTCATTCGATGATATTTTTCTTCTAGGTTATTTATTAATTTATTAGTATGTTTTGTTACTGTTTGTGTAATTTCGTTTTTTAAGTCTTCGTAATTATATTGTTGTTGTTCCCAATTTTGTTCTTGGTTTCTATATTGGTTATCTGCCGAGTTGATGTACATTCTGTTGCTGTTAATTTCGTCCTTGTTTTGGTATTTTCGTCTGTTTTGGTTTACCGATGGTGGAAATTGATTGTCAGATCTAATTTCTCTTTCATCTGAATCAGAATTGTCTACATCTTCTATTGTATTATTGTTGTTTCCGAATAAATTTGATGTTAATAATTTATCTGGTTTTATTGTTGATTTTTGTTTTATTTGTGAATTGTTGTTCAGTTGTGTATCTTTTGGTGTTGACGTCGATGTTGAACTTTTTGTTATATTAAATGATGATGATCCTGATTGTCCTTGATCCAGTATTTTCACGTAATTTTCTATTCCTTCAATGAAATTAATACTGTCTGAACTGATCTGTAGAGTACTTTCAAAATTTTCCGAACAATATTCTTTATCCCAAATATTTTTGAGTTCATCACAGAGATATCCTATTTCGTCAGGATATGTCTCTCCGAACTGTATTCGTTTTTCGTTTATATGTTCGAAATTGTCTAACCAAAAGAGGAGAGTAAATTCAGATACTATTTTTATGATATCTATTGATGCTGTTTTTATTTCTGGTTTTAGTTCTATTATTTTTGTCAGCCAATTATTATAGTTTTTGATGTCAAATCTTAATCTGTCATTCACAGACTGTACCGTACCTGTTGACGACTTTCATTGAGATATCCACTTGTGTTTCTTATTATGTTGTATGTTGTGGATGTTATTGCTGTTAGTTTTGTTCTATCCTGTGATTCTTCATGTCTTTTTAAAAATATTTTTAGCATTTCCGATAATGTTGTTTCATTTTGGAAATTAAAATATGTTCTTCTGTTTTTATTTTCATTTGTTAATACGAATGTATAGTTTCTGTTGTATCTATCACTATTCAGTAGTATTACTGGTAGATAGTGTGTCAAATGGTTGCGGTTGATTTTTATTTGTTGTATATGATCTGTCTCTTTGAAGAGGTTTCTCTTCAAATTTAGGATTATTCTGTAAATTAATTCTGTATTTTCTTGTGGACAATCATTTGCGATAATAAAAGGTGTTAATTCGTTATTATGGTTTGATTGTGTATCAAATTTGGAAGCCATTTGTTATTCTTTGAATTTTAATCCGTTCTGTTTTTCTAACAATAGTTTTTGTTATATCCCTCAGAAATTATAATTGTTTACCCAATTTAGTTCAGCACTGGTCGCACCAGATAAGACGTGTTCTAGAGCTTACCTTTGTTAGGGTACTTCCTGAACTGTCTTATGGTTGTCTCAAGAATACTAGTTAATCTTAAGGCTTACCTGACTAACTAAAGTTCTATTCCTCTAGTCTGTTACTCTTCTATCTGAGCTTCAGTAGACGGTGCACGGGCCCCAATGCTACGGTCTAACGTTTATCTCAATACTAAACAAGAGCGGAGTAGAGAGAGAGAAATATACTCTATTATTAAATCAGGATGGTAACTGGTACTGACTAAATTACTTTCTCTTCTGCTGAGAGAGGGTAGATGGGTAAACACATAAAGGGAAAGGAGGATAAAATAATATATCATTTTTATACAATCAGGAAAGAGTATTTCAGTCTTTCTGAATAAAGTCTTTCAAATATTAAATATTCCTTTTTGGAAGTCATGCCTGACTCCATAACAAAGTACGACGATTGGTGCAATTTCGTTGCATTTTTCGTGCGTTTCAGGCCCTGAAATGCACGAAAAATGCAACGAAATTACACCAATCGTCGTACTTTGTTACATAAATTATGGGAACGTTCCCAAAATTTATGTAACAAAGTACGACGATTGGTGCAATTTCGTTGCATTTTTCGTGCGTTTCAGGCCCTGAAACGCACGAAAAATGCAACGAAATTACACCAATCGTCGTACTTTGTTACATAAATTTTGGGAATGTTCCCAAAATTTATGTAACAAAGTACGACGATTGGTGCAATTTCGTTGCATTTTTCGTGCGTTTCAGGCCCTGAAATGCACGAAAAATGCAACGAAATTGCACCAATCGTCGTACTTTGTTACATAAATTTTGGGAACGTTCCCAAAATTTATGTAACAAAGTACGACGATTGGTGCAATTTCAATACATTTTTCGTGCATTTCAGGGCCTGATACGCACGAAAAATGCAACGAAATTGCACCAATCGTCGTACTTTGTTACATAAATTTTGGGAACGTTCCCAAAATTTATGTAACAAAGTACGACGATTGGTGCAATTTCAATGCATTTTTCGTGCATTTCAGGGCCTGATACGCACGAAAAATGCAACGAAATTGCACCAATCGTCGTACTTTGTTACATAAATTATGGGAACGTTCCCAAAATTTATGTAACAAAGTACGACGATTGGTGCAATTTCGTTGCATTTTTCGTGCGTTTCAGGCCCTGAAATGCACGAAAAATGCAACGAAATTGCACCAATCGTCGTACTTTGTTACATAAATTTTGGGAACGTTCCCAAAACTTATGTAACAAAGTACGACGATTGGTGCAACTTCGTTGCATTTTTCGTGCGTTTCAGGCCCTGAAATGCACGAAAAATGCAACGAAATTGCACCGATCGTCGTACTTTGTTACATAAATTTTGGGAACGTTCCCAAAATTTATGTAACAAAGTACGACGATTGGTGCAATTTCGTTGCATTTTTCGTGCATTTCAGGG